>NC_092050.1:118554384-118852175 GCF_003086295.3 Arachis hypogaea | reverse complement strand
AACGTGATGAATTATAAGAGAATGATGTGAAAGCTAAATGAATACATGTTGTTATGGCTATAAAGAATGAATGTAAGGAAATAATGATGATAAAGATGAGATTTGGGAATGACTGTGTGTGGCCGAAATGGTCGATAAGCCAAGTTTGAGGACGGAAGTTTCTTCTCTTGTCGTGATGCAGATGTGGGGATGCTGGAAAGGCACACTCTCCTTCGTATTGTTTCCCCCACATTCTTCTCTGGTTGCAAGGTAGAAAGGCACACTCCTTCGATGTGAAAGGCACTCTCCTTCGTATATCCTCCAGGAGAAGGTGGAAAGGCACACTCCTTCGATGTGGAAAGGCACTCTCCTTCATTTTATGATCCTTTTGGAGATGCGCAACCTAGAGACCAATGTTTGGGTTAGCTACCAGATGTGTTGGGTTTCTGGCAAAATAGCCAACACGTGAGCTCACGGCCAGTAGGATAGACATTCATCATATGCATATGTGTGCTTTGTTTGCTATGCCTTAATTGGGAATGCTAATTGATATATCACCTGCTACTTGATAATTTCTACTGTATTATCTTTCATTACTGTGCTTGAACTTGTTTGGTGTTGTTCCTGTTGCATTTGGATGGTGGAAGGGATGGAGGAATGGAGAAATGGTTTGGTGATAGGTGTGGATTGAAATTGAGTAAGTTAAGTAGATTTAGAATACCTACCCCTGTTTATGGTTTTTTGTTTAGTAATTAGGTTGGATATTGATATAACGAAGTTCTAGATTGCCTATGGCATCCTCAGGACCTTATTATTTATACGCGTGGCACTATTTACCATGCTGAGAACTTCTAGTTCTCATTCCATATTGTATTGTTGTTTTTCAGAAGCAGGTCGAGAGGCTCGCTCACTAGGCGTCTGGATCCTGGAAAGCGAAGTAGTCCTTAAGTGTATTTTGGCTTCTGGCTGTATATATGTACATATGTGTTTAGCTTACTCTCCAAGTAACTTATATGCTACTCCCTCTTAGAGGTTGAGGAGAGATAGGAGTTATTTTGATATTATAGTGTTTTTGGACATTTTGAGAGAACACTTATGTATGTTTATATGTATATATATACCCTCCGGCCAGCCTTAGCTTCGCAGGCTGAGTCAGGGGCTAGTTATGGCTGCTTCCTTCGTTGTCCTTTATTCTTTTTGCTTATCTTTATCATGTTTCTATTAGGTTTCTTAGCACGCAAGTATTTCCTTTCCTGAGCGTTGCGCTTTTTATTTTGCGATTTTGTTTTACCATTTTTCAAGGCTCCTAGTTAAATATCTTTTTCTTTATTATATATATATTACTATTTCTTAGAAGTCGTAATACCTTACTATCTTAGTCTTATGACTTAAGCATAATACTAAGTATGGTAGGGTGTTACATTATGGTATAACAGCAGTTCGTTCCTATATGATCCTGAGACGAACTGATTATGCTTCTGTTGCATTCTCTGTGTATGTGTCTAGTGCTATTAGAAAATCTAATCCAAATAAATATGGTAACAATGGAAACAATGCGTAAGGTCCTAATGACGCTTTCCTCCTTCCTGAAGGTTCATCCTCCGACCTTCAGAGGAACCTCGAACCTTACTGATGCGGATAACTGGGTACAAGCCATTGAGCAAGCATTATAGGCTCAGCATGTTCCTGAAGAACAGTGGGTTGAGTTGAGACCTACCAGCTACAAGGTGAAGCTCAGCATTGGTGGCAGGGCGTGAGGTGCATTCTGCAGCCTGATGGGGTTGTAATCTCTTGGGAGTTGTTCCGAGAGGAATTCTATAAGAAATACTTTCCCAGTTCACCCAGAAATGCTAAGGAACTTGAACTGCTTCAGCTAAAACAAGGTCAGATGACCATCACTGAGTACACTAGCAGGTTTGAGGAACTGTGCCGTTTCTCACGGATTGTCAGGGAGCTCCTGAGGACTTTGCTGAGTGGAAATGCATTAAGTATGAAGGAGGCCTTCGGAGCGACATTCAGAGCTTTTTAGCACCTATGGAGATCCGGGTGATTTCTGAACTTGTGAACAAGAGTCGGATAGCTGAAGAATGTGTGAGGAATGCAGCTGTGGCAAAAATGATAACCGGGAGTCCCACCAAAGAGATCACCATCAAAATTTGGCACCAAGGAGTCAAGAATTCAAGAGGACTGAGAACTACCGACCAAATAGGCAGCATAAAAACAAGCAAGGTTTGTGTTACCGGTGCGGATCACCTAGGCATCTAGTTAAGGACTGTCCTAATCCTCGTGGTGGAAACTCATGATGCAGATAGATCACAATCACTAGGTTAAGGTAAATGCAATGATTGGATTTGAGATGCAATGAATTATTCTAGGATACCATCATTACTCATAGTCAAAGATAGAGAAGAAAGACCTAGGTTAAAACTTAGAACCAAACTAAATTATTCCGAATAGGGTATTATCGTCAAAGCCTGCAGATCTTAGTGAAGTTTTTAGTTGGCGTTAGATGAATAATCAAGACTCTTAGAGATAAGTGAATCAGGGGAATGGAACAATAGTCTATTCACGTAAGAGGGCCCAAGATGATGGTGGGTCACAAGAAGGAAAAGGTAAACTGAAACTGATACCTGAAATTTTATTTGCATATAGGAAGTGAGACATCACACTAATCCATATTATCAAATGTTTTTGGTCCGGTTTTCTTTCTTGAGATGCATCTAAATTCTTCTTCTTGTGCATTCTATTATTTTGATACAACTCTGATTGACCGTATATAAAACTCTTTCTATTTTCTCACGAACATTGTTCACACTATTCATTTGTCTTTCAAGCTTAATATTTCTTTGAAAATCAACTCGAGCCTTATTAGTATTGCGTATGAATCCCAACTGTAACCAGAGAGACGTTGATTTCTTAGAGCAAGACCTTTGAATGCAAAACGAACTTGTGACATTACTAGGGAATTTAGAGCCTTAATCCTCACCGATCGTATCGCTCATGACTAAATAGATGCAGTGAGGTACACCGTGGGAATGAATTACCAGGATCCGATGAAAGCCTTTGAGCCATAGAAAGAAGATTGACCTTCATTCCAATGCTCGTATCACTTGAGCCTAACGAACCGTTTAGGGAATGACTACGATGTATTATTGAAAAACTTAAGATGCATGCGGATGCAACGTCGTGAGGTTGTGATAGATGCCCTAAGCAAGAAGTTTCTAAAAGATTCTTGGACGTTAATTCCAAAGGAGAAAATGTTAGATGAGTTAAATTTCTAAGTTGGAAGAATGAGAGTGTTGGAAGTGTTGGCCTAAATCCATTGCTAGGTTACAACATGGAATCGATGAGGTACGGGACGTGTAACGAGATAATAAGGAGCCGTCAAAGATGTTGAAGACTGGTAAACAAAAGGAAATTAAGAAGAGATTTATATGTCCAATGCCGAAATAGAGATCATAGAGTCAAGGACTTAGGGAGCGCAATAATGGTGATAAGGAGATACTAAGAGTATTGAGGCATGTTGAATCAGGAAGATACCAAGAGAAAGTTGTGTCGAGATTGGAAGTTAAGATGAGAAACTAGTTTCCGGAACTTACGAGACAAGATTTTTAAACTTACCCTGAAACTGCTAAGACATACCATGAATCAAAGAAGATATTTTTGGGTAGCCAGAAATAAAGAATAAAGCATAAATCGGAATGTTGCAACCATTGGAGGTCCTACACTGGGAGTAAGGAAGAGTAATTACCAATTTCGATAAAGATCGTCGAGGACTAGGATAGAGGATGGAGCTTCACAGAGCACTAAATGCCCCTGTATTACTAGAGCATCGGATACCTTAGTTCCTGAATTTGATAGCCGAGACAACAAAGAAAAAGTTACGCAAATCTGAGTTAGAATTCTTACTATGAAAGCCGACAAAGAGTTAGGCAGATTTGAGAAGAAGACTTTTCAAGCTGGAAGGAAAAGGACACCTATCTCTGAAGATTACTTCAACGACTAGAATTGGATGAGCAATCAAGAACAAGAAAGTTAAAACCCACTAAGTAAGCCTATTTTAACTTTTGGAGAGTATTAATGGTCAGAGGCGTGCCAAATAGATTTCTGCCGTAACTTTCGAATCTATTCGACGTATTCCAAATTTCGTAACTTCTGAAACACGCTTCTAAAACAAATTCATATCTTACAACCTAAGCTAGTTAAATGAAAGAACATGGACATTTCGAGTAACGAGGCTAGCTTCAAGAAACTCTAACTATACCGAAGGACTACCCACATCTCTTTTCAGAAAACAGAATCTGAATTTTGAGGGCAAAATTCCTAATTAGGTGGGTAGGATGTAAATCCCGCTAAAATCGGTAAATAATTACTCAATAATTCGAATTTTAATTAGGAAAGTAAAAAATGCAAAACTAATATCAAAATAGGATAGAGCTCGTCGAAACGAGAATTTTGATACCAATTTCGAAAATTTGCCCCAAAATTGGACCGAAAAGACTGAACCGGTTGAACCGGGGTCCAAATTGGACCCGTGGGTCCAACCGGACCTGTACTTAAAAAGGGGACAGAAGCTCTTCTTCCCCATTCTGCATCCAGCACGCCAAGGTTGGGGGAGGAAGAGAGCTCCCTAACCCTCACTCAAACTTTAACTCTCAATAACTTTTGATCCGGAGCTCCGATTGACGAACCGTTTGCGACTACACGTTCACCGCGACGAGCTCTACGAAACCCATGGACCAATTTGGTAGGTAACTCATTATTTCCTTCTCATCCAGCTTCCCCTAATTTCGGAAATTCATGAACGATTAAGTTAAAAATTGTTCAATTCTTGTGTTCTAGGTTCAAGTTAGCTTCCGGGATTTATGGGTTCAAGCTATTGAGCATATGGTTATGGTAAGGATACCCTAACCCTAGCTTAATCTTGTATTTATTATGGAAAAACTGAAATTGGAATATGTATATATATTAGGTGTAGATTAAGTGGGTATATAAGCATTGGAATTTAATTGAGAATATTTGGAGGTTTGTTGGTGATCAAAGCTTAGTTTGTGGCTGTTTTACTTGAGCTTGGAGGGGCTGTAATTTTGTGTTGAGAGGCTGCCTTGGGTGAATTAAGTGATCGGCCAAGGTATGGTTTAAGTTTCACACGTTTAATATTTACGGTGTTGTGAAAACTTAGGTTAGAGGAACCATAGGATAAGTTGAATTGTTTGTTGTATTTAATGATTAGCCTTGTAATGTTGTTGGAATAGATTTTTTGGTGAATATATATTGGAATTATGAGGTTTGGAAGTTATTAATGGTGTGCTCTTATATTTATTTATGATGGATTAGGATTGGTGTTTGTTAATGAGGATGTAGAGTTGTATTGTGGTAGTATTGCATATGCTGTAACTAATTATGTAATGATCGGAATTGTATGAGACTAAGTTTGGGCTAAACTTGGGAATATAAGGAATCAAACTGGAAAATTTGGGACCTTTTGTTAAATATACAATTTATGACAAATTTTTAAAGTTAGGTTGTTAAATCTGTCCTGCAGCAGTAAAGGTCAAACAGGGCAGAAACTTGTTTGTCTTGCTGCGACTTCTACGATTTGAGTTTTGGAGTGAAACCAATTTTGTTATAAAATTTGATTAACTTGCTTTATTACTCTAAAACTTTAGAATTTTAAGAGTTGAGGATTGGGAGTTGTGAATTTTTGAATATTGATGGTCAAAGCTGAAAAGAAACAGATTTCAGCATGCTATGCACCAACTTCCAATGCTTGTAACTCTTAGAATTGAATAGCAATTGGGTTGAAATCAAGACACACTTGTTTCTGGATGAGGTAGGAGTTCCCAAACCAAAATTTAGCTTAATTGGAGTTTTGTAATAAAAGTTATTCAAATTGAAAGGTACTAAGCTTGTTGGTTTCTAAAACAGATTTTGACTCATTTTCACTAAAACTCCAGGTAATGTAACTTCTTCATTAAAAATGGTATTAACTCAGAACTAATTGAGAAAAAAACCTGGATGAGTAAAGTTTAACTAAATTAATTTTTAAAGTCATTGGATTTAACTTGGATTTTATATTGAATTTGAATATCACATGCTGTTGCTGTTTTATTGGTTTTATGCACTGCAGAGCAGTCACGGTTTTTCCTTTATTCCTGAGACTAGAGAAATCAGAAAATTATGATCTTTGATTTGTTAGAAAGCTTATTCCAAGATGAACGCCTGGACATAAAGTTTGCACAATTCCGAGTTCATTTATTATATTAAAAACGGAAAAGAAAATAGAGTATCGAGGATGTCTTAGTGATAGTCATGGGTTCGAGAAGTTAAAGTTTAACCTTCGTGTGATGTGATTGATTTAATGTTAGAGTTGGGTTGATTTTAAGATTATTCGATTTTAAAGAGGTTGAGAAGAGTTTGATAAATGGTTTGGTCAGGACCCGAAAAGGGTAAACATGATGAATTATAAGAGAATGATGTGAAAGCTAAATGAATACATGTTATGGCTATAAAGAACGAATGTAAGGAAATAATGATGATAAATAATGAGATTTGGGAATGACTGTGTGTGGCCGAAATGGTCGATATGGCAAGTTGAGGACGGAAGTTCCCTCTCTTGTCGTGATGCAGATGTGGGGAAGGTGGAAAGGCACTCTCCTTCGTATTGTTTCCCCCACATTCTTCTCTGGTTGCAAGGTGGAAAGGCACACTCCTTCGATGTGGAAAGGCACTCTCCTTCGTTTATGCTCCTCCTAGAGATGCGCAACCTAGAGACCAATGTCTGGGTTAGCTACCAGATGTGTCGGGTTCTGGCAAAATAACCGACACGTGAGCTCACGGCCAGTTGGATTGACATTCATCATATGCATATGTGTGCTTTGTTTGCTATGCCTTAATTAGGATTGCCTAATTGATATATATCACCTACTACTTGTATATTTGCTACTTGTATTATCTGTTCATTACTTGTGCTTGAACTTGTTTGGTTGTTTGTTCCTATTGCATTATGGATGATGGAGGGATGGAGGAAATGGAGAAATGGTTTGGTGATAGGTGTGGATTGAAATTGAGTAAGTTAGGTAGATTTAGAATACCTACCCCTGTTTATGGTTTTTGTTTAGTAATTAGGTTGGATAATTGTATAACGAAGTTCTAGGATTGCCTATGGCATTCTCAGGACCTTATTTATTATACGCGTGGCACTTTTACCATGCTGAGAACCTTCGGTTCTCATTTCATATTGTATTGTTGTTTTTCAGATACAGGTCGAGAGGCTCCTCACTAGGCGTCTAGATCCTGGAAAGCGAAGTAGTCCTTGGATGTATTTTGGCTTCTGGCTGTATATATGTATATATGTGTTTGGCTTACTCTCCAAGTAACTTATGTATGCTGCTCCTCTTAGAGGTTGAGGGAGAGATAGGAGTTATTTTGATATTATAGTGTATTTGGGGATAATTTGAGAACACTTATGTATGTTTATATGTATATATATACCCTCCGGCCAGCCTTAGCTTCGCAGGCTTAGTCAGGGGCTAGTTAAGCTGCTTCCCTGGTTGTCCTTTATTCTTTTGCTTATCTTTATCATGTTCCTATTAGGTTTCTTAGCACGCAAGTATTCCTTTCCTGAGTGTTGCGCTTTTTATTTTGCGATTTTGTTTTACCTGTTTTTCAAGGCTCCTAGTTAAATATCTTTTTCTTTATTATATATATATATATATATATATATATATTCTTAGAGGTCGTAATACCTTACTATCTCAGTCTTATGACTTAAGCATAATACTATGTATGGTAGGGTGTTACAACTTCAATTGTGGTTGAATTCAACCCCAAGTTTTAGTTCCGATCATTCGTTGACCTTAGAACTCCACTTAAACAATCATTTTTAACCATGCAAAGGTTTTGCGCCATTCTTTCTAATCAAATTTTGGTCTCTGCTCTAATGTCATAGAGAAAACAAAAGCTAATTTTCCAATCCAAGGGGTGATATAGGTATTCTTTTTAGTACAAGATTTAGCACAAATTACCCTTACAACTTCAAATTTTAGATATCTTCGTACCAAAAAGATATCATTATAGTTAAGTTAGTTGCCACAATATTTTCCAACTGTAATAACAAAATTCTTGTCAAATTTCATTTTCTTCTTAACAACATCATATTTGTGAACCATAATTATGCTATATTTGTTGTTTTGCTTGCACATTAGGCATCAAAACCATGGGTATAAAGTTCGAACAATATGAAATGTTTTCTTCCATGCATTGTAACTTGATATTCCATGGGTCAAGTTGGCAAAAGCAAATGGGAAGTTCTATGGTATCTTAAGCGTTGTTCACCATAACGTTCTCCTTTTACATTTTAACCTTGGCAAATGACCTGGATATGCTATCACTTTTGAACATAATATGCAAAGCTCTGAAATATAATACGATGTTTGAAATTTATATCATATTCTTTAGTGCACACCAACTAAACAAAATTCCTTATATGTTCAAAGAATTTTTTTTCTAATTTTCCTAATTCGCGTACTTTTATTATCCCACAAGCAAAGACATTGAATATATCGCTCTATTTTAAATTGAATTGTTAATTATTTATATATTGATTCTAGCTATTTCTTATGATTCAAGTAGGGCAAAATACACCTAATACTGGAATACCACCAACAGATATATAATGATATCACTAATGTGATGTGATACACCCTGATGATTTATAGAAATAGAATACAAAAACTTTTATTAACACGGATTAACAAGGAAATTAAAAGTTTTATACATGTCGATAAACTAAGAAAAGAAATATGTAGGCCTATTAGCTCAGTTGGTTAGAGCGTCGTGCTAATAACGCGAAGGTCGCAGGTTCGAGACCTGCATGGGCCATTAGAAGAAATTTGTTTTTTAAACCCATGAATTTTCAGAGTATAAAAATAATGGCCTATCCATGTCGAGGAGTGTTGATATGTTCTTTTTTATCTTTTATAAGTTTTTGTTCCAAGAAAGAAATTGAATTGCGTATAAAACCTTAACAACGATACGATGGAAGTTTTTAAAACATATTTCTACCAAACAATATGTATATGGACAAAATTATAGCACTTGTTATGGTACTACATAATTTTCATCCTATCAAAAAAGTTTGCCGGAACTTGTAAGGGAAATTGATGGAAGCTATATCCCAATACCCGAAAGTACATGTATTTGACAAGTTCTTTACCTTAGTAAAAAGAGCAAAACTTCTTGCAAAATTTACTTAGATTAGTGTTTTGAAATTTATACTCTTTATGTTACCAATGTAACAATCACATCCCATTCTTCCTTTATTGCTAAGAGGGCCATAAATCAAAATTCAAATGAAAGTTAAGCTCTTGCCAATCTTTTTTAAATATCTCGATGCATTCAGTGAAGGATAGATTATAAAACTTTCTAATCTTAATCTCTTTCATAAGTAGATTTCATGTGGAATGATATGGAGGAGTTTGGATTTTACAATGTCATCAAATCAAGTAAGATTTTTAGATTATTCCAGTTTTATTAGTTAAATATATCACTCAAAAAAATATTTTCTTACCTGTTGAGAGAGATAAATATTAAATAAAGACAAATAGAAAAAGAAAACTTAATGTTACTCTATGTTAATCGTTTATAAACATAGCATGCTTTAATGCATCAACCATCAACACTAAGAAAGACAATAAAAAGATGACTTCAATTGTGGTTGAATTCAACCCCAAGTTTTAGTTCCGATCATTCGTTGACCTTAGAACTCCACTTAAACAACCATTTTTTGACCATGCAAAGGTTTTGCGCCATTCTTTCTAATCGAAATTTGGTCTCTGCTCTATTGTCATAGAGAAAAAAAAAGCTAATTATCCAATCTAAGGGGTGATATTGGTATTCTTTTTAGTACAAGATTTAGCACACATTACCCTTACAACTTCAAATTTTAGATATCTTCGTACCAAAAAGCTATCATTATAGTTAAGTGAGTTGCCACAATCTTTTTCAACTGTAACAACAAAATTCTTATCGAATTTCATTTTCTTCTTAACAACTTCATTTTGGTGAACCATAACTATGCTATATTTGTTGTTTTCCTAGCACATTAGGCATCAAAAACCATGGGTATAAATTTCGAACAGTATGAAACATTTTCATCTATGCATTGTAACTTTGTATTCCATGGGTCAAGTCGGAAAAATCAAATGGGGAGTTCTATGGTATCTTAAGCGTTGTTCACCATAACGTTCTCCTTTTACATTTTAACCTTGGCAAACGAGCTGGATATGCTATCACTTTTGGACATAATATGCAAAGCTCTCAAATATAATACGAGGTGCGAAATTTATATCATATTCTTTAGTGCACACCAACTAAACAAAATTCCTTATATGTTAAAAGAATTTTTTTTTCTAATTTTCCTAATTCGTGTACTTTTATTTTCTCACAAGCAAAGACATTGAATATATCGCCCTGTTTTAAATTGATTTGTTAATTATTTATATATTGATTCTAGCTATTTCTTCCGAATCAAGTAGGGCAAAATACACCTAATACTGGAATACCACCAACAGATATATAATGATATCACTAATGTGCTGTGATACACCCTGATGATTTATAGAAATAGAATACGAAAAATTTTATTAACACGGATTAACAGGAAAATTAAAAGTTTTATACATGTTGATAAACTAAGAAAAAAAATATGTAGGCCTATTAGCTAAGTTGGTTAGAGCGTCGTGCTAATAACGCGAAGGTCGCAGATTCGAGACTTGCATGGGCCATTAGAAGAAATTTATTTTTTAAACCCATGAATTTTCAGAGTATAAAAATAATGGCCTATCCATGTCGAGGAGTGTTGATATGTTCCTTTTTATCTTTTATAAGTTTTTGTTCCAAGAAAGAAATTGAATTGCGTATAAAACCTTAACAACGATACGATGGAAGTTTTTAAAACATATTTCTACCAAACAATATGTATATGGACAAAATTATAGCACTTGTTATGGTACTACATAATTTTCTTCCTATAAAAAAAGTTTGCCGGAACTTGTAAGGAAAATTGATGGAAGCTATATCCCAATACCCGAAAGTACATGTATTTGACATGTTCTTTACCTTAGTAAAAAGAGCAAAACTTCTTGCAAAATTTACTTAGATTAGTGTTTTGAAATTTATACTCTTTATGTTACCAACGTAACAATCACATCCCATTCTTCCTTTATTGCTAAGAGGGCCATAAATCAAAATCCAAATGAAAGTTAAGCTCTTGCCAATTTTTTTAAATATCTCGATGCATTCATAGTGAAGGATAGATTATAAAACTTTCTAATCTTAATCTCTTTCATAAGTAGATTTCATGTGGAATGACATGGAGAAGTTTGGATTTTACTATGTCATCAAATCAAGTAAGATTTTTAGATTATTCCAGTTTTATTAGTTAAATATATCACTCAAAAAAATGTTTTCTTACCTTTTGAGAGAGATAAATATTAAATAAAGACAAACAGAAAAAGAAAACTTAATGTTACTCTATGTTAATCGTTTATAAACATAGCATGCTTTAATGCATCAACCATCAACGCTAAGAAAGACAATAAAAAGATGACTTCAACTGTGGTTGAATTCAACCCCAAGTTTTAGTTCCGATCATTCGTTGACCTTAGAACTCCACTTAAACAACCATTTTTTGACCATGCAAAGGTTTTGTGCCATTCTTTCTGATCGAAATTTGGTCTCTGCTCTATTATCATAGAGAAAAAAAAAAGCTAATTATCCAATCTAAGGGGTGATATTAGTATTCTTTTTAGTACAAGATTTAGCACACATTACCCTTACAACTTCAAATTTTAGATATCTTCGTACAAAAAAGCTATCATTATAGTTAAGTGAGTTGCCACAATCTTTTTCAACTGTAATAACAAAATTCTTATCGAATTTCATTTTCTTCTTAACAACTTCATTTTTGTGAACCATAACTATGCTATATTTGTTGTTTTCCTAGCACATTAGGCATCAAAAACCATGGGTATAAAGTTCGAACAGTATGAAACATTTTCATCTATGCATTGTAACTTGGTATTCCATGGGTCAAGTCGGAAAAAGCAAATGGGGAGTTCTATGGTATCTTAAGCGTTGTTCACCATAACGTTCTCCTTTTACATTTTAACCTTGGCAAACGAGCTGGATATGCTATCACTTTTGGACATAATATGCAAAGCTCTCATATATAATACGAGGTGCGAAATTTATATCATATTCTTTAGTGCACACCAACTAAACAAAATTCCTTATATGTTCAAAGAATTTTTTTTTTCTAATTTTCCTAATTCGTGTACTTTATTTTCTCACAAGCAAAGACATTGAATATATCGCCCTGTTTTAAATTGATTTGTTAATTATTTATATATTGATTCTAGCTATTTCTTCCGAATCAAGTAGGGCAAAATACACCTAATACTGGAATACCACCAACAGATATATAATGATATCACTAATGTGCTGTGATACACCCTGATGATTTATAGAAATAGAATACGAAAACTTTTATTAACACGGATTAACAGGAAAATTAAAAGTTTTATACATGTTGATAAACTAAGAAAAGAAATATGTAGGCCTATTAGCTTAGTTGGTTAGAGCGTCGTGCTAATAATGCAAAGGTCACAGGTTCGAGACCTGCATGGGCCATTAGAAGAAATTTGTTTTTTAAACCCATTAATTTTCAGAGTATAAAAATAATGGCCTATCCATGTCGAGGAGTGTTGATATGTTCCTTTTTATCTTTTATAAGTTTTTGTTCCAAGAAAGAAATTGAATTGCGTATAAAACCTTAACAACGATACGATGGATGTTTTTAAAACATATTTCTACCAAACAATATGTATATGGACAAAATTATAGCACTTGTTATGGTACTACATAAATTTTTTCCTATCAAAAAAGTTTGCCGGAACTTGTAAGAGAAATTGATGGAAGCTATATCCCAATACCCGAAAGTACATGTATTTGACAAGTTCTTTACCTTAGTAAAAAGAGCAAAACTTCTTGCAAAATTTACTTTGATTAGTGTTTTGAAATTTATACTCTTTATGTTACCAACGTAACAATCACATCCCATTCTTCCTTTATTGCTAAGAGGGCCATAAATCAAAATCCAAATGAAAGTTAAGCTCTTGCCAATTTTTTTTAAATATCTCGATGCATTCATAGTGAATGATAGATTATAAAACTTTCTAATCTTAATCTATTTCATAAGTAGATTTCATGTGGAATGACATGGAGAAGTTTGGATTTTAATATGTCATCAAATCAAGTAAGATTTTTAGATTATTCCAGTTTTATTAGTTAAATATATCACTCAAAAAAATGTTTTCTTACCTTTTGAGAGAGATAAATATTAAATAAAGACAAACAGAAAAAGAAAACTTAATGTTACTCTCTGTTAATCGTTTATAAACATAGCATGCTTTAATGCATCAACCATCAACGCTAAGAAAGACAATAAAAAGATGACTTCAATTGTGGTTGAATTCAACCCCAAGTTTTTGTTCCGATCATTCGTTGACCTTAGAACTCCACTTAAACAACCATTTTTTGACCATGCAAAGGTTTTGCGCCATTCTTTCTAATCAAAATTTGGTCTCTGCTCTATTTTCATAGAGAAAACAAAAGCTAATTATCCAATCTAAGGGGTGATATTGGTATTCTTTTTATTACAAGATTTAGCATACATTACCCTTACAACTTCAAATTTTAGATATCTTCGTACCAAAAAGCTATCATTATAGTTAAGTTAGTTGTCACAATCTTTTTCAACTGTAATAATAAAATTCTTATCGAATTTCATTTTCTTCTTAACAACTTCATATTTGTGAACCATAACTATGCTATATTTGTTGTTTTGCTAGCACATTAGGCATCAAAAATCTTGGGTATAAAGTTCGAACAATATGAAACGTTTTCTTCTATGCATTGTAACTTGGTATTCCATGGGTCAAGTCGGAAAAAGCAAATGGGTAGTTCTATGGTATCTTAAGCGTTATTCACCATAACGTTCTCCTTTTACATTTTAACCTTGGCAAACGAGCTGGATATGCTATCACTTTTGAACATAATATGCAAAGCTCTCAAATATAATACGAGGTGCGAAATTTATATCATATTCTTTAGTGCACACCAACTAAACAAAATTCCTTATATGTTCAAAGAATTTTTTTTCTAATTTTCCTAATTCGCGTACTTTTATTTTCTCACACGCAAAGACATTGAATATATCGCCCTGTTTTAAATTGATTTGTTAATTATTTATATATTAATTCTAGCTATTTCTTCTGAATCAAGCAGGGCAAAATACAGCTAATACTGGAATACCACCAACAGATATATAATGATATCACTAATGTGCTGTGATACACCCTGATGATTTATAGAAATAGAATATGAAAATTTTTATTAACACGGATTAACAGGGAAATTAAAAGTTTTATACATGTTGATAAACTAAGAAAAGAAATATGTAGGCCTATTAGCTCAGTTGGTTAGAGCGCCGTGCTAATAACGCGAAGGTCGCAAGTTCGAGACCTGCATGGGCCATTAGAAGAAATTTGTTTTTTAAACCCATGAATTTTCAAAGTATAAAAATAATGGCCTATCCATGTCGAGGAGTGTTGATATGTTCCTTTTTATCTTTTATAAGTTTTTGTTCCAAGAAAGAAATTGAATTGAGTATAAAACCTTAACAACGATAAGATGGAAGTTTTTAAAACACATTTCTACCAAACAATACGTATATGGAGCAAATTATAGCACTTGTTATGGTACTACATAATTGTCTTCCTATCAAAAAAGTTTGCAGGAACATGTAAGGAAAATTGATGGAAGCTCTATCCCTAATACTTGAAAGTACATGTTTTTGACAAGTTCTATATACCTTAGTAAAAAAAGCAAAACTTCTTGTAAAATTTACATAGATTAGTGTTTTGAAATTTATACTCTTTATGTTACCAACGTAACAATCACATCACATTCTTCCTTTATTGCTAAGAGGGCCATAAATCAAAATCCAAATGAAAGTTAAGCTCTTGCCAATTGTTTTTAAATATCTCGATGCATTCATAGTGAAGGATAAATTATAAAACTTTCTAATCTTAATTTGTTTCATAAGTAGATTTCATGTAGAATGATATGGAGGAGTTTGGATTTCACTATGTCATCAAATGAAGTAAGATTTTTAGATTATTCCAGTTTTATGAGGAGTGCTAGGGGGACAGCAACTTTTGTGATTTTAGCCATCAAATAACCATCAATAATGATTTTAATGGTGTGAGATTGGTGTGAGATTTCATCCAATGACTCACTTTTCTTTGCTGTTACATGCTGGCCAGAATTTAATAAAGTTGCTGGCCCCCTAAACTTTTCCCAGTTTTATTAGTTAAATATATCACTCAAAAAATTGTTTTCTTACCTATTGAGAGTGATAAATATTAAATAATGACAAACACAAAAAGAAAAGATAATGTTACTCTCTGTTAATCGTTTATAAACATAGCATCCTTTAATGCATCAACCAACAATGCTAAGAAAGACAATAAAAAGAAGACTTCATTTGTGGTTGAATTCAACTCCAAGTTTTAGTTCCGATCATTCGTTGACCTTAGAACTCCACTTAAACAACCATTTTTTGACCATGCAAAGGTTTGGCGCCATTCTTCTAATCAAAATTTGGTCTATACTCTAATGTCATAAAGAAAACAAAAGCTAATTATCCAATCTAAGGGGTGATATTGGTATTCTTTTTAGTACAAGATTTAGCACACATTACCCTTACAACTACAAATTTTAGATATCTTCGTACCAGAAACCTATCATTATAGTTAAGTTAGTTGCCACAATCTTTTTCAACTGTAATAATAAAATTCTTATCGAATTTCATTTTCTTCTTAACAACTTCATATTTGTGAACCATAACTATGCTATATTTGTTGTTTTGCTAGCACATTAGGCATAAAAAATCATGGGTATAAAGTTCGAACAATATGAAACGTTTTCTTCTATGCATTGTAACTTGGTATTCCATGGGTCAAGTCGGAAAAAGCAAATGGGGAGTTCTATGGTATCTTAAGCGTTGTTCACCATAACGTTCTCCTTTTACATTTTAACCTTGGCAAACGAGCTGGATATGATATCACTTTTGAACATAATATGCAAAGCTCTCAAATATAACACGAGGTGCGAAATTTATATCATATTCTTTAGTGCACACCAACTAAACAAAATTCCTTATATGTTCAAAGAATTTTTTTTTTTCTAATTTTCCTAATTCGCATACTTTTATTTTCTCACAAGCAAAGACATTGAATATATCGCCCTGTTTTAAATTGATTTGTTAATTATTTATATATTAATTCTAGCTTTTTCTTCCAAATCAAGCAGGGCAAAATACACCTAATACTGGAATACCACCAACAGATATATAATGATATCACTAAAGTGCTGTGATAGACCCTGATGATTTATAGAAATAGAATACGAAAACTTTTATTAACACGGATTAACAGGGAAATTAAAAGTTTTATACATGTTGATAAACTAAGAAAAGAAATATGCAGGCCTATTAGCTCAGTTGGTTAGAACGTCGTGCTAATAACGCGAAGGTCGCAGGTTCAAGACCTGCATGGGCCATTAGAAGAAATTTGTTTTTTAAACCCATGAATTTTCAGAGTATAAAAATAATGACCTATCCATGTCGAGGAGTGTTGATATGTTCCTTTTTATCTTTTATAAGTTTTTGTTCCAAGAAAGAAATTGAATTGCGTATAAAACCTTAACAACGATACGATGGAAGTTTTTAAAACACATTTCTACCAAACAATACGTATATGGAGCAAATTATAGCACTTGTTATGGTACTATATAATTGTCTTCCTATCAAAAAAGTTTGCCGGAACATGTAAGGAAAATTGATGGAAGCTCTATCCCTAATACTTGAAAGTACATGTTTTTGACAAGTTCTATATACCTTAGTAAAAAAAGCAAAACTTCTTGTAAAATTTACATAGATTAGTGTTTTGAAATTTATACTCTTTATGTTACCAACGTAACAATCACATCCCATTCTTCCTTTATTGCTAAGAGGGCCATAAATCAAAATCCAAATGAAAGTTAACTCTTGCCAATTGTTTTTAAATATCTCGATGCATTCATAGTGAAGGATAAATTATAAAACTTTCTAATCTTAATTTGTTTCATAAGTAGATTTCATGTAGAATGATATGGAGGAGTTTGGATTTCACTATGTCATCAAATGAAGTAAGATTTTTAGATTATTCCAGTTTTATGAGGAGTGCTAGGAGGACAGCAACTTTTGTGATTTTAGCCATCAAATAACCATCAATAACGATTTTAATGGTGTGAGATTGGTGTGAGATTTCATCCAATGACTCACTTTTCTTTGCTGTTACATGCTGGCCAGAATTTAATAAAGTTGCTGGCCCCCTAAACTTTTCCCAGTTTTATTAGTTAAATATATCACTCAAAAAATTGTTTGCTTACCTATTGAGAGTGATAAATATTAAATAAAGACAAACACAAAAAGAAAACATAATGTTACTCTCTGTTAATTGTTTATAAACATAGCATCCTTTAATGCATCAACCAACAATGCTAAGAAAGACAATAAAAAGAAGACTTCAATTGTGGTTGAATTCAACTCTAAGTTTTAGTTCCGATCATTCGTTGACCTTAGAACTCCACTTAAACAACCATTTTTTGACCATGCAAAGGTTTGGCGCTATTCTTCTAATAAAAATTTGGTCTATACTCTAATGTCATAAAGAAAACAAAAGCTAATTATCCAATCTAAGGGGTGATATTGGTATTCTTTTTAGTACAAGATTTAGCACACATTACCCTTACAACTTCAAATTTTAGATATCTTCGTACCAAAAACCTATCATTATAGTTAAGTTAGTTGCCACAATCTTTTTCAACTGTAATAATAAAATTCTTATCGAATTTTATTTTCTTCTTAACAACTTCATATTTATGAACCATAACTATGCTATATTTGTTGTTTTGCTAGCACATTAGGCATAAAAAATCATGGGTATAAAGTTCGAACAATATGAAACGTTTTTTTCTATGCATTGTAACTTGGTATTCCATGGGTCAAGTCGGAAAAAGCAAATGGGGAGTTCTATGGTATCTTAAGCGTTGTTCACCATAACGTTCTCGTTTTACATTTTAACCTTGGCAAACGAGCTGGATATGCTATAACTTTTGAACATAATATGCAAAGCTCTCAAATATAATACGAGGTGCGAAATTTATATCATATTCTTTAGTGCACACCAACTAAACAAAATTCCTTATATGTTCAAAGATTTTTTTTTCTAATTTTCCTAATTCGCGTACTTTTATTTTCTCACAAGCAAAGACATTGAATATATCGCCCTGTTTTAAATTGATTTGTTAATTATTTATATATTAATTCTAGCTCTTTCTTCCGAATCAAGCAGGGCAAAATACACCTAATACTGGAATACCACAAACAGATATATAATGATATCACTAATGTGCTGTGATACACCCTGATGATTTATAGAAATAGAATATGAAAACTTTTATTAACACGGATTAACAGGGAAATTAAAAGTTTTATACATGTTGATAAACTAAGAAAAGAAATATGTAGGCCTATTAGCTCAGTTGGTTAGAGCGTCGTGTTAATAACGCGAAGGTCACAGGTTCGAGACCTGCATGGGCCATTAGAAGAAATTTGTTTTTTAAACCCATGAATTTTCAGAGTATAAAAATAATGGCCTATCCATGTCGAGGAGTGTTGATATGTTCCTTTTTATCTTTTATAAGTTTTTGTTCCAAGAAAGAAATTGAATTGCGTATAAAACCTTAACAACGATACGATGGAAGTTTTTAAAACACATTTCTACTAAACAATACGTATATGGAGCAAATTATAGCACTTGTTATGGTACTACATAATTGTCTTCCTATCAAAAAAGTTTGCCGGAACATGTAAGGAAAATTGATGGAAGCTCTATCCCTAATACTTGAAAGTACATGTTTTTGACAAGTTCTATATACCTTGGTAAAAAAAGCAAAACTTCTTGCAAAATTTACATAGATTAGTGTTTTGAAATTTATACTCTTTATGTTACCAACTTAATAATCACATCCCATTCTTCCTTTATTGCTAAGAGGGCCATAAATCAAAATCCAAATGAAAGTTAACTCTTGCCAATTGTTTTTAAATATCTCGATGCATTCATAGTGAAGGATAAATTATAAAACTTTCTAATCTTAATTTGTTTCATAAGTAGATTTCATGTGGAATGATATGGAGGAGTTTGGATTTCACTATGTCATCAAATGAAGTAAGATTTTTAGATTATTCCAGTTTTATGAGGAGTGCTAGGAGGACAGCAACTTTTGTGATTTTAGCCATCAAATAACCATCAATAACGATTTTAATGGTGTGAGATTGGTGTGAGATTTCATCCAATGACTCACTTTTCTTTGCTGTTACATGCTGGCCAGAATTTAATAAAGTTGCTGGCCCTCTAAACTTTTCCCAGTTTTATTAGTTAAATATATCACTCAAAAAATTGTTTGCTTACCTATTGAGAGTGATAAATATTAAATAAAGACAAACACAAAAAGAAAACATAATGTTACTCTCTGTTAATTGTTTATAAACATAGCATCCTTTAATGCATCAACCAACAATGCTAAGAAAGACAATAAAAAGAAGACTTCAATTGTGGTTGAATTCAACTCTAAGTTTTAGTTCCGATCATTCGTTGACCTTAGAACTCCACTTAAACAACCATTTTTTGACCATGCAAAGGTTTGGCGCTATTCTTCTAATAAAAATTTGGTCTATACTCTAATGTCATAAAGAAAACAAAAGCTGATTATCCAATCTAAGGGGTGATATTGGTATTCTTTTTAGTACAAGATTTAGCACACATTACCCTTACAACTTCAAATTTTAGATATCTTCGTACCAAAAACCTATCATTATAGTTAAGTTAGTTGCCACAATCTTTTTCAACTGTAATAATAAAATTCTTATCGAATTTTATTTTCTTCTTAACAACTTCATATTTATGAACCATAACTATGCTATATTTGTTGTTTTGCTAGCACATTAGGCATAAAAAATCATGGGTATAAAGTTCGAACAATATGAAACGTTTTTTTCTATGCATTGTAACTTGGTATTCCATGGGTCAAGTCGGAAAAAGCAAATGGGGAGTTCTATGGTATCTTAAGCGTTGTTCACCATAACGTTCTCGTTTTACATTTTAACCTTGGCAAACGAGCTGGATATGCTATAACTTTTGAACATAATATGCAAAGCTCTCAAATATAATACGAGGTGCGAAATTTATATCATATTCTTTAGTGCACACCAACTAAACAAAATTCCTTATATGTTCAAAGATTTTTTTTTTTCTAATTTTCCTAATTCGCGTACTTTTATTTTCTCACAAGCAAAGACATTGAATATATCGCCCTGTTTTAAATTGATTTGTTAATTATTTATATATTAATTCTAGCTCTTTCTTCCGAATCAAGCAGGGCAAAATACACCTAATACTGGAATACCACAAACAGATATATAATGATATCACTAATGTGCTGTGATACACCCTGATGATTTATAGAAATAGAATATGAAAACTTTTATTAACACGGATTAACAGGGAAATTAAAAGTTTTATACATGTTGATAAACTAAGAAAAGAAATATGTAGGCCTATTAGCTCAGTTGGTTAGAGCGTCGTGCTAATAATGCGAAGGTCACATGTTCGAGACCTGCATGGGCCATTAGAAGAACTTTGTTTTTTAAACCCATGAATTTTCAGAGTATAAAAATAATGGCCTATCCATGTCGAGGAGTGTTGATATGTTCCTTTTTATCTTTTATAAGTTTTTGTTCCAAGAAAGAAATTGAATTGCGTATAAAACCTTAACAACGATACGATGGAAGTTTTTAAAACACATTTCTACCAAACAATACGTATATGGAGCAAATTATAGCACTTGTTATGGTACTACATAATTGTCTTCCTATCAAAAAAGTTTGCCGGAACATGTAAGAAAAATTGATGGAAGCTCTATCCCTAATACTTGAAAGTACATGTTTTTGACAAGTTCTATATACCTTGGTAAAAAAAGCAAAACTTCTTGCAAAATTTACATAGATTAGTGTTTTGAAATTTATACTCTTTATGTTACCAACTTAACAATCACATCCCATTCTTCCTTTATTGCTAAGAGGGCCATAAATCAAAATCCAAATGAAAGTTAACTCTTGCCAATTGTTTTTAAATATCTCGATGCATTCATAGTGAAGGATAAATTATAAAACTTTCTAATCTTAATTTGTTTCATAAGTAGATTTCATGTGGAATGATATGGAGGAGTTTGGATTTCACTATGTCATCAAATGAAGTAAGATTTTTAGATTATTCCAGTTTTATGAGGAGTGCTAGGAGGACAGCAACTTTTGTGATTTTAGCCATCAAATAACCATCAATAACGATTTTAATGGTGTGAGATTGGTGTGAGATTTCATCCAATGACTCACTTTTCTTTGCTGTTACATGCTGGCCAGAATTTAATAAAGTTGCTGGCCCCCTAAACTTTTCCCAGTTTTATTAGTTAAATATATCACTCAAAAAATTGTTTGCTTACCTATTGAGAGTGATAAATATTAAATAAAGACAAACACAAAAAGAAAACATAATGTTACTCTCTGTTAATTGTTTATAAACATAGCATCCTTTAATGCATCAACCAACAATGCTAAGAAAGACAATAAAAAGAAGACTTCAATTGTGGTTGAATTCAACTCTAAGTTTTAGTTCCGATCATTCGTTGACCTTAGAACTCCACTTAAACAACCATTTTTTGACCATGCAAAGGTTTGGCGCCATTCTTCTAATCAAAATTTGGTCTATACTCTAATGTCATAAAGAAAACAAAAGCTAATTATCCAATCCAAGGGGTGATATTGGTATTCTTTTTAGTACAAGATTTAGCACACATTACCCTTACAACTTCATATTTTAGATATGTTCGTACCAAAAAGATATCATTATAGTTAAGTTAGTTGCCACAATCTTTTTCAACTGTAATAACAAATTTCTTGTCGAATTTCATTTTCTTCTTAACAACTTCATATTTGTGAACCATAACTATGCTATATTTGTTGTTTTGCTAGCACATTAGGCATCAAAACCATGGGTATAAGGTTCGAACAATATGAAACGTTTTCTTCTATGCATTGCAACTTGATATTCCATGGGTCAAGTTGGCAAAAGCAAATGAGAAGTTCTATAGTATCTTAAGCGTTGTTCACCATAACATTCTCATTTTACATTTTAACCTTGGCAAATGAGTTGGATATGCTATCACTTTTGAACATAATATGCAAAGCTCTCGAATATAATACGAGGTGCGAAATTTATATCATATTCTTTAGTGCACACCAACAAAACAAAATTCTTTATATGTTCAAAGAATTTTTTTTCTAATCTTTCTAATTTGCGTACTTTTATTTTCTCACAAGCAAAGACATTGAATATATCGCTCTATTTTAAATTGAATTGTTAATTATTTATATATTGATTCTAGCTATTTCTTCCGAATCAAGTAGGTCAAAGTACACCTAATACTGGAATACCACCAACAGATATATAATGATATCACTAATGTGCTGTGATACACCCTGATAATTTATAGAAATAGAATACGAAAACTTTTATTAACATGGATTAACAGGGAAATTAAAAGTTTTATACATGTTGATAAACTAAGAAAAGAAATATGTAGGCCTATTAGCTCAGTTGGTTAGAACGTCGTGCTAATAACGTGAAGGTCGCAGGTTCGAGACCTGCATGGGCCATTAGAAGAAATTTGTTTTTTTTAAACCCATGAATTTTCAGAGTATAAAAATAATGGCCTATCCATGTCGAGGAGTGTTGATATGTTCCTTTTTATGTTTTATAAGTTTTTGTTCCAAGAAAGAAATTGAATTGCGTATAAAACCTTAACAACGATACGATGGAAGTTTTTAAAACACGTTTCTACCAAACAATACGTATATGGAGCAAATTATAGCACTTGTTATGGTACTACATAATTGTCTTCCTATCAAAAAAGTTTGTCGGAACATGTAAGGAAAATTGATGGAAGCTCTATCCCTAATACTTGAAAGTACATGTTTTTGACAAGTTCTATACCTTAGTAAAAAAAGCAAAACTTCTTGCAAAATTTACATAGATTAATGTTTTGAAATTTATACTCTTTATGTTACCAACGTAACAATCACATCCCATTCTTCCTTTATTGCTAAGAGGGCTATAAATCAAAATCCAAATGAAAGTTAAGCTCTTGCCAATTGTTTTTAAATATCTCGATGCATTCATAGTGAAGGATAAATTATAAAACTTTCTAATCTTAATTTGTTTCATAAGTAGATTTCATGTGGAATGATATGGAGGAGTTTGGATTTCACTATGTCATCAAATGAAGTAAGATTTTTAGATTATTCCAGTTTTGTGAGGAGTGCTAGGGGGACAGCAACTTTTGTGATTTTAGCCATCAAATAACCATCAATAATGATTTTAATGGTGTGAGATTGGTCTGAGATTTCATCCAATGACTCACTTTTCTTTGCTGTTACATGCTGGCCAGAATTTAATAAAGTTGCTGGCCCCCTGGTGCACGAATTGTGAATTACACTTTTCTCAACGCGTACCACTAACCAGCAAGTGCACTGGGTCGTCCAAGTAATACCTTACGTGAGTAAGAGTCGAATCCCAAGGAGATTGTTGGTTTGAAGCAATCTATGGTTATCTTGTAAATCTTAGTCAGGAAGTCAATTATGTTTATCAATTGAATTGTGAATAACCAGTAGAGCATAAATTAAAGGTTACTTGTTGTGCAGTAATGGAGAATATGTTGGAGTTTTGGAGATGCTTTGTCTTCTGAATCTCTGCTTTCCTCTGTCTTCTGATTCATGCACGCACGTCCCCCTATGGCAAGCTGTGTGTTGGTGGATCACCGTTGTCAATGGCTACCTTCCATCCTTCCAGTGAAAACTACGCTCACGCGCTCTGTCACAGCACGGCTAATCACCGGTTGGTTCTCGATTCGGTTGGAATAGGATTTACTATCCTTTTGCGTCTGTCACTAACGCCCAGCCTTCAGGAGTTTGAAGCTCGTCACAGTTATTCAATCCTTGAATCCTACTCGGAATACCACAGACAAGGTTTAGACTTTCCGGATTCTCATGAATGCCGCCATCAGTTCTAGCTTATACCACGGAGATTCTGATCAAGGAATCTAAGAGATACTCATTCAATCGTATATAGAACGGAGGTGGTTGTCAGGCACACGTTCATGATTTGAGGAAGGTGATGAATGTCACAGATCATCACCTTCATCACGGTTAAGCGCGAATGAACATCTTAGATAGGAACAAGCGTTTTTGAATGGAAAACAGAAATACTTGCATTAATTCATCGAGACACAACAGAGCTCCTCACCCCCAACAATGGGGTTTAGAGACTCATGCCGTCAGAGAATACAAAGTTTAGATCTGAAAATGTCATGAGATACAGAATAAGTCTCTAAAAGTTGTTTAAATACTAAACTAGTAGCCTAGGGTTACAAAATATGAGTGGACTATGATGGATGATGCAGAGATCCACTTCTGGGGCCCACTTGGTGTGCTGGGGCCCACTTGGTGTGTGCTGGGGTTGAGACTTTAAGCAATTCACGTGCGGAGGCCATTTGTGGAGTTGAACGCCAGTTTTTATGCCAGTTTGGGCGTTCAACTCCAGTTTTTGATCCTTTTCTGGCGCTGGACGCCAGAATTGGGCAGAGAACTGGCGTTGAACGCCAGTTTACATCGTCTATCCTTGTGTAAAGTATGGACTATTATATATTTCTGGAAAGCCCTGGATGTCTACTTTCCAACGCAATTAGAAGCATGCCATTTCGAGTTTTGTAGCTCCAGAAAAGCCACTTTGAGTGCAGGGAGGTCAGAATCCAACAGCATCAGCAGTCCTTTTTCAGCCTGAATCAGAATTTTGCTCAGCTCCTTCAATTTCAGCCAGAAAAATACCTGAAATTACAGAAAAACACACACTCATAGTAAAGTCCAGAAATATGAATTTTTCCTAAAAACTACTAGGAATAGACTAAAAACTAACTAAAACATACTCTAAACTATATGAAATTATCCCCAAAAAGCGTATAAAATATCCGCTCATCACAACACCAAACTTAAACTGTTGCTTGTCCTCAAGCAACTAGACAACTAAAATAGAAGACTAATAGGTTGAGACGCAATAATATCTCAGAGTTTTTGATTGAAGCTCAGATTCTAATTAGATGAGCTGGACTAGTAGCTTTTTGCTTCCGAACAGTTTTGGCATCTCACTTTATCCATTGAAGCTCAGAGTGATTGGCATCTATAGGAAATCAGAATTTAGATAGTGTTATTGATTCTCTTAGTTTAGTGTGATGATTCTTGAACACAGCTTCTTTATGAGTCTTGGCCGTGGCCCTAAGCACTTTGTTTTCCAGTATTACTACCGGATACATAAATGCCACAGACACATAACTGGGTGAACCTTTTCAGATTGTGACTCAGCTTTGCTAAAGTCCCCAATTAGAGGTGTCCAGAGTTCTTAAGCACACTCTTCTTTTTGCTTTGGACCTTGACTTTAACCGCTCAGTCTCAAGTTTTCACTTGACACCTGCACGCCACAAGCACATGGTTAGGGACAGCTTGGTTTAGCCGCTTAGACCAGGATTTCAGTCCTTTAGGCCCTCCTATCCACTGATGCTCAAAGCCTTGGGATCCTTTTTAATTGCCCTTGCCTTTTGGTTTTAAGGGTTATTGGCTTTTTCTGCTTGCTTTTTTTTTTCTACAAGCTTTGTTCTTTGCTGCTTTTTCTTGCTTCAAGAATCATTTTTATGATTTTTCAGATTATCAATAACATGTCTCATGTTCATTATTCTTTCAAGAGCCAACATATTTAACAGTCTTAAACAACAAATTCAAAAGACATATGCACTGTTCAAGCATTCATTCAGAAGACAGAAAGCATTGCCACCACATTTAACCAATTAGAATTTGTTTTATTTAAACTCGAAATTTTATTGCTTCTTATTCAAAAGATCTACTATTTTATTCATGTTTAATGATGATGAGAAAAATAAACTATAGCTTAATTGGAGATAAAATCAAATAGATACTAATTACTATTATATGATTTCTAAGGTAGACTTTTTATAAGGACACTGTCACAGAGTTAAGGCAGAAATTGGAAATTAACAACCTTTATTCTGGGGGTATGGGGGTTCCTCTGATCCTTGGGAGGCTTGGTATTACAGAAGACTTCTGGCGCTTCAGTTCCCTTAAGTCACGTCCCTGCTCCTCTTGTTCTTTAAACATATGGGTCAGCATTTGACTGTGTTCCTTCTGTTGTTTTATTATTTGCTCCATAGCTTCCTGTATCTTGGTGACAGACGTCTCAAGATATTCCCAATATTCTGCTTGAGGAATCTCTGGGAGGAATTCCTGTGCTCTCTTCTTGATAGGATCCTCCTGTGCTTGTTGTCTCTCCATTGATGCTTTGGTGATTGACTTTTCAATTAGGATATATTCAGTTATTCCCATCTTGACTCCAGCGTCCTTGCAGAGCAGAGAAATCACGCTTGGATAAGCCAACCTGGCCTCTCTTGAATTTTTATTAGCTATCTTGTAGGGTTCAGTGGAAATCAGCTGATGAACCTCCACTTCCTTCCCAGTCATGATGCAATGAATCATCACTGCTCTTTTAACTGTGACTTCAGAACGGTTGCTAGTGGGCAACAGAGAACGCCCAATGAAGTCCAGCCATCCTCTGGCAACTGGTTTGAGATCCTCTCTCTTGAGCTGATTTGGGACGCCCTTGGTGTTGGTGGTCCACCTGGCTCCAGGGATACATATGTCCTCTAGAATCTTATCCAGGCCAATGTCTGCTCTCATCATCCTCTTGTTGAAGGAGTCTGGATCATCCTTTAACTGAGGTAGCTTTAATATCTCTCTGATCTTGTCAGGGGTGGTATGAACAATCTTTCCCCTGACCATGGTCCAAAATTCGTAGCAGGCAGTTCCAGATAGTCTTTGCTTGTCAGTCTGCCACATGTTAGCATAGAACTCCTGGACCATGTTCCTTCCTATTTTCGTTTCAGGATTAGCTAGGACTTCCCAGTTCCTGATTCGAATTTGCTCCTGGATCTCCGGATATTCATCTTCTTTCAGATCGAATCTCACTTCCGGGATCACTGATCTCAGACCCATTACTTTAAGATAATGGTCTGAATGTTCTTTAGATAAGAACTTCCCTTGATTCCAAAGTGATTTTGGAACGCTCTCTTTCTTGCCTCTTGGAGTGGATTGTTTTCCTTTGGGAGCCATGATCTTAGTAGTGATCTTCGGATAAACACACCAAACTTAGAGGTTTGCTTGTCCTCAAGCAAAAGAAAAGAAAGGAGAGGGATAGAAGGAGATCGAGGTGCACTTGTTGATGGAGGAGGGGGGAGGCCGAACCCAAATTTAAAGGGGTGGGGTGGTGGATTTTCGAAAAATTGGAAGAGATAAGATAAAAAGATTTAGTTGAAAAAGATAAGATATAAGATATAGTTTGATTTTGAAAAGATAGGATAGATTTTTTTGAAAAAGATAAATCTGGATTTTTGAAAAAGATAATATGGATATTTGAAAAAGATATGGATTAGTTGAAAAGATTTTTGAGTGTAAAAGATAGATTTGTTTTCAGAAAAGATTTTGAAAAGAGTTGGATTGAATTTGGAAAGATGGATTTTTAGAAATTAAGGATTTTAGAAATCAGGGTTCTTGATATGTTCATGTAAAAATCATGCATTGAAGCATAAAATTTGAAATTAAAATGGAAATACGTGTGGGATTACTGGATTTGGCTCCTCCCTGTCCTCCTGGCGTTTGAACGCCCAAACACTGCCTGTTTTGGGCGTTCAGCGCCCAAATGCTGATCTCCTGGGCGTTCAGCGCCCAGTTGCTGCCATTCCTGGCGTTCAACGCCCAGTGGGTGGCCATTTCTAGCGTTGAACGCCCAATTGCTGCCATTACTGGCGTTCAGCGCCCAGTGGATGCCCATTTTGGGCGCTGAACGCCCAAAATGCCCCTTTACTGGCGTTTTCTTGCCATTGAGCTTCCAATCTCTGTTTTGTGTGCCGATTCCTTCTGTAACCCTGTAAACTTATACAAATGATTCTGTACCTTAGTGTCAGTGAACTTTATATAAACAAATAAAAATAAAAATAGGGCAAAAAATGCTTAGAGAATTGATGCCCCATGGCTGGGTTGCCTCCCAGCAAGCGCTTCTTTATTGTCTTTAGCTGGACCTTGCTGAGTTTTTAATCTAACTTCAGCTTTGAGCATTCTTGCTCAATGTTGCCTTCAAGATAATGCTTGATTCTCTGTCCATTGACAATGAACTTCTTATCAGAATCAATATCTTGAAGCTCCACATAACCATATGGTGACACACTTGTAATCACGTATGGTCCCCTCCACCGGGATTTTAGTTTCCCGGGGAATAGCCTGAGTCTAGAGTTAAACAACAGGACCTTCTGTCCTGGTTCAAAGATTCTAGATGACAGCTTTCTGTCATGCCATTTTTTTTATTTTTCTTTATAAAGCTTGGCATTTTCGAAAGCTGTGAATCTGAATTCCTCTAGCTCATTTAGCTGGAGCAATCGTTTTTCTCCTGCTAATTTGGCATCAAGGTTTAGGAATCTGGTTGCCCAGTAGGCCTTATGTTCCAGTTCCACGGGCAAGTGGCATGCCTTACCATACACGAGTTGGTATGGAGAGGTTCCTATAGGGGTCTTGAATGCTGTTCTGTAAGCCCACAGAGCATCATCCAGGCTCCTTGGCCAATCCTTTCTACGGGTATTTACTGTCCGTTCCAGGATTCTCTTTAATTCTCTGTTAGAGACTTCAGCTTGCCCATTGGTTTGTGGATGATATGGTGTGGCCACTTTGTGGCGAATTCCATACCGAACCATGGCAGAGTAAAGCTGTTTATTGCAGAAGTGAGTGCCCCCATCACTGATTAACACTCTAGGGACACCAAACCTGCTAAAGATATGTTTCTGGAGAAACTTCAGCACTGTTTTAGTATCATTGGTGGGTGTGGCAATAGCCTCAACCCATTTTGATACGTAGTCAACTGCCACCAGAATATAAGTGTTTGAGTATGATGGTGGGAAAGGTCCCATGAAGTCAATTCCCCATACATCAAACAACTCTACTTCGAAGATTCCTTGTTGAGGCATGGCGTAACCATGAGGCAGATTACCAGCTCTTTGGCAACTGTCACAATTACGTACAAACTCTCGGGAATCTTTATAGAGTGTGGGCCAATAGAAGCCACATTGGAGGACCTTGGTGGCTGTTCGCTCACCTCCGAAATGGCCTCCATATTGAGATCCATGGCAATGCCATAGGATTCTCTGTGCTTCCTCTCTGGGGACACACCTACGGATAATTCCGTCCGCACATCTCTTAAAGAGATAGGGCTCATCCCACAAGTAGTACTTTGCATCAGTAACTAATTTCTTCTTTTGTATTCTATTGTACTCCTTGGGTATGAACCTTGCAGCTTTATAGTTTGCAATATCGGCAAACCATGGTGCTTCCTGAATGGCAAATAGATGCTCATCAGGGAACGTCTCAGAGATCTCAAGAAAGGGGAGGGACGTCCCTTCCACTGGCTCTATCCGGGACAGATGATCAGCTACTTTGTTCTCTGTCCCTTTTCTGTCTCTTATTTCTATATCAAACTCTTGCAGAAGCAATACCCATCTGATGAGCCTGGGTTTTGAATCCTGCTTTGTGAGTAGATACTTAAGAGCAGCGTGGTCAGTATACACAATCACCTTTGATCCTACTAAGTAGGATCTGAACTTGTTAATGGCGTAAACCACTGCAAGTAATTCCTTTTCTGTGGTTGTGTAATTTTTCTGGGCATCATTTAGAACGCGACTGGAATAATAAATGACATGCAGAAGCTTGTCATGCCTCTGTCCCAATACTGCACCAATGGCATGATCACTGGCATCACACATTAGCTCAAATGGTAATGTCCAGTCTGGTGCAGAAATGACTGGTGCTGTGACCAGCTTAGCTTTCAGCGTTTCAAACGCCTGCAGGCATGCTGTGTCAAACACAAATGGCGTGTCAGCAGCTAGCAGATTGCTTAGAGGTTTTGCGATTTTTGAAAAATCCTTTATAAACCTCCTATAGAATCCTGCATGCCCCAGAAAGCTTCTGATTGCCTTAACATTGGCAGGTGGTGGTAATTTTTCAATTACTTCTATTTTTGCTTGATCCACCTCTATTCCCTTGTTTGAGATTTTATGCCCAAGAACAATTCCTTCAGTCACCATGAAGTGAGACTTTTCCCAGTTTAAAACTAGGTTGGTTTCTTGGCATCTTTTCAGAACAAGTTTCAGGTGATCAAGACAGGAGCTGAATGAGTCTCCATATACTGAGAAGTCATCCATGAAGACTTCCAGAAATTTTTCCACCATGTCAGAGAAAATAGAGAGCATGCATCTCTGGAAGGTTGCAGGCGCATTACATAGCCCAAATGGCATCCTTCTATAAGCAAACACTCCGGATGGACATGTCAATGCTGTTTTCTCTTGATCCTGGGGATCCACTGCAATCTAGTTATAGCCTAAATAGCCATCCAAAAAGCAGTAATAATCATGACCTGCTAGTCTCTCTAGCATCTGGTCTATGAATGGTAAAGGAAAATGATCCTTTCTGGTGGCTGTATTGAGCCTTCTGTAGTCAATACACATGCGCCACCCTGTAACTGTTCTTGTAGGAACCAGTTCATTTTTTTCATTATGAATCATTGTCATGCCTCCCTTTTTTGGGACGACTTGAACAGGGCTCACCCAGGGGCTATCAGAAATGGGATAAATAATCCCAGCCTCTAGTAACTTGGTGACCTCTTTCTGCACCACTTCCTTCATGGCTGGATTTAGCCGCCTCTGTGGTTGGACCACTGGTTTGGCATTGTCCTCCAATAGGATTTTATGCATGCATCTAGCTGGGCTTATGCCCTTAAGGTCACCTATGGACCACCCAAGAGCTGTCTTGTGTGTCCTTAGCACTTGAATAAGTGCTTCCTCTTCCTGTGAATTCAAAGCAGAGCTTATGATCACTGGAAAAGTGTCACCTTCTCCCAGAAATGCATATTTCAAGGATGGTGGTAGTGGCTTGAGCTCGGGTTTAGGAGGTTTTTCCTCTTTCAGAAGAAAGTTTAGAGGCTCTTTCATGTCCTCTGAATCCTCCAAATCAGGCTGAACATCTTTAAAGATGTTTTCCAACTCTGATTCGAGACTCTCAGCCATGTTGATCTCTTCTACCAAAGAGTCAATGAGATCAACTTTCATGCAGTCTGTTGATGTGTCTGGATGCTGCATGGCTTTGACAGCGTTCAACTTAAACTCATCATCATTGACTCTCAGGGTTATTTCCCCCTGTTGGACATCAATGAGGGATCGTCCAGTTGCTAGGAAGGGTCTTCCTAGAATGAGAGTAGCACTCTTGTGCTCCTCCATTTCCAGCACAACAAAGTCAGTGGGAAAGGCGAATGGCCCAACTCTGACAATCATGTCTTCAATCACGCCTGATGGGTATTTAGTGGAAACATCAGCAAGTTGGAGACATATCCGGGTTGGTTTAACTTCTTCAGTTAAGCCAAGTTTCCTGATAGTGAATGCAGGTATTAGGTTGATGCTTGCCCCAAGATCGCATAAAGCTGTCTTGGTGCAATCACCTTCTAATATGCATGGTATCAGAAAACTCCCAGGGTCTTTAAGCTTTTCAGGAAAGCTTTTCAGAATGACTGCACTGCATTCTTCAGTGAGGAGAACTCTTTTTGTTTCTCTCCACTCCTTTTTATGACTCAAGATCTCTTTCATGAACTTGGCATAAGAAGGTATTTGCTCAAGTGCCTCTGCAAATGGAATCTTTATTTCAAGAGTCCTTAGATAATCTGCAAAGCGAGCAAATTGCTTATCCTGCTCGTCTTTCCGGAGTTTTTGAGGATAAGGTATCTTGGCTTTATATTCCTCAACCTTAGTGGTTAAAGAAGCCTTTTTAGAGGGCTTGTTATCAGCACTTGTGTGTGTCTGATCCCTCACTGGCAATTGTGTACCAGAGTCAGAAGCTGGAGTGACGTTAGACGCCAACTCACTGTCTGTTCCTGGCGCCTGAACGCCAGAAATGTGCCCATTTTGGGCGTTCAACGCTGGATTCTGCACCATTTGGGCGTTCAACGCCAGATTCTTGCCCATTTCTGGCGTTGAACGCCAATCCTGCCTTGTTTCTGGCGCTGAACGCCAGTTTTGGGCATGGTCTGGGCGTTCAGCGCCAGCCTTCCACCCATTTTCTGGCGTTTTAGTGCCAGAATTATTTTTCCCTGGGCTCTTACTGTCCTCAGGTGAATCTTTGGTGGGTCGCTCATTTCTTGAATTTTTGATGCCTTGAGGTGGGGTATTTAATGTTTTCCCACTTCTTAATTGAACTGCTTGGCATTCTTCTGCTATTTGCCTTGATAGCTGCTGCTTTGTCTGCTTAAACTGTTCGTCCATATGTATATTAGCTATCCTTGTCTCCTGTAGCCTATCTTTGAATTCAGCTAGCTGCTTTGTTAGAAAATCCAATTGCTGATTGAATTCAGCAGCTTGTTTTACAGTACTGAATTCAGCAGTTACTGTTTTAACCTCTTCATTCATGGAAGGGTTGCTGCTTAGGTACAGATGCTGATTCCTGGCAACTGTATCAATGAGCTCTTGAGCCTCTTCAATTGTCTTTCTCATGTGGATAGATCCACCAGCTGAGTAATCCAGAGACATTTGAGCTCCTTCTGCAAGCCCATAGTAGAAGATGTCTAACTGAACCCACTCTGAAAACATTTCAGAGGGGCATTTTCGTAGCATCTCTCTGTATCTCTCCCAGGCATCATAAAGAGATTCATTATCTCCTTGTTTAAAGCCTTGGATGTCCAGCCTTAGCTGTGTCATCCTTTTTGGAGGGAAATATTGATTCAGGAATTTTTCTGTCAGCTGTTTCCACGTCCTTATGCTGGCCTTAGGTTGGTTATTCAACCACCTCTTAGCTTGATCTTTTACAGCAAATGGAAACAGTAATAGTCTGCAGACATCCTGATCTATTTCTTTATCATGCACTGTGTCAGCAATCTGTAGAAACTGTGCTAGAAACTCTGTAGGTTCTTCCTGTGGAAGACCGGAATACTGGCAACTTTGCTGCACCATGATAATGAGCTGAGGATTCAACTCAAAGCTACTAACTCCAATGGAGGGTATGCATATGCTACTCCCATATGAAGCAGTAGAGGGGTTAGAATATGACCCCAGAGTCCTCCTGGACTGTTCAATTCCACTTATGTCCATGATGGATATATGGATATAACTTGGACTGATTTATCTTTTTATTTATTTTATTTTATAAGAAGTAAATACTTAAATAAAATAAAATAACTAAAAAGAATTTGAATTTCGAAATAAAAAATTTTTTTTTTCGTAAAAAAAAATAAAAAATAATTAGTTAAAAAAAACAGAAGTTTTTGGAAAAAAAGGGAAGATATTTTCGAAAATTAGAGAAAGAGAGAGTTAGTTAGGTAGTTTTGAAAAAGTTAAGAAACAAACAAAAAGTTGGTTAGTTAGTTGAAACAAATTTTGAAAAGATATTTTTGAATTTAATGAGGAGAGAGAAAAACAATAAGATAGTACAAGATTTAAAATTTTTAGATCTAATGCTCCTTGCTTTTGAAAATTTTGGAGAGAAAACACCAAGGAACACCAAACTTAAAAATTTTAAGATCAAGACACAAGGAAAACTCAAGAACACTTTGAAGACTCACAAGAACACAAGAACATGAAGAAAGAACACCAAACTTAAAATTTTTAGAAAACCAAACCAAAATTTTCGAAAACCAAAGGGAAATCAACAAGAAAACACCAAACTTAAAGTTTGGCACAAAATTTAATAGAGAAAATATTATTTATGAAAAAGAAGGTTTTGAAAAGAGTATAAAAGATTCTAACCCAATTACCAAGAACACAGATTAACGCTCTAGCCAAATGAGTTATGGAACTTTCGAAAATTTTAAGAAAGATTATTTTTGAAAACACCAAACTTAAAGTTTGGCACAGGATTTAACAGAAAAATTATTTTTGAAAAAGGTTTTAAAAAAAATTATGATAGCCAATTACCATGAACATGAACACCACGTTCTAACTAACTGAGTTATCAATTTAAAGTGTTTTAACAAGGAATAAATAATAAAAGACTCCAAACCAAAAAGAAAGATTTTTTTCCTAATCTAAGCAACGAAATAATCCGTCAGTTGTTCAAACACGAACAATCCCCGGCAACGGCGCCAAAAACTTGGTGCACGAATTGTGAATTACACTTTTCACAACGCGTACCACTAACCAGCAAGTGCACTGGGTCGTCCAAGTAATACCTTACGTGAGTAAGAGTCGAATCCCACGGAGATTGTTGGTTTGAAGCAATCTATGGTTATCTTGTAAATCTTAGTCAGGAAGTCAATTATGTTTATCAATTGAATTGTGAATAACCAGTAGAGCATAAATTAAAGGTTACTTGTTGTGCAGTAATGGAGAATATGTTGGAGTTTTGGAGATGCTTTGTCTTCTGAATCTCTGCTTTCCTCTGTCTTCTGATTCATGCACGCACGTCCCCCTATGGCAAGCTGTGTGTTGGTGGATCACCGTTGTCAATGGCTACCTTCCATCCTTCCAGTGAAAACTACGCTCACGCGCTCTGTCACAGCACGGCTAATCACCGGTTGGTTCTCGATTCGGTTGGAATAGGATTTACTATCCTTTTGCGTCTGTCACTAACGCCCAGCCTTCAGGAGTTTGAAGCTCGTCACAGTCATTCAATCCTTGAATCCTACTCGGAATACCACAGACAAGGTTTAGACTTTCCGGATTCTCATGAATGCCGCCATCAGTTCTAGCTTATACCACGGAGATTCTGATCAAGGAATCTAAGAGATACTCATTCAATCGTATATAGAACGGAGGTGGTTGTCAGGCACACGTTCATGATTTGAGGAAGGTGATGAATGTCACAGATCATCACCTTCATCACGGTTAAGCGCGAATGAACATCTTAGATAGGAACAAGCGTTTTTGAATGGAAAACAGAAATACTTGCATTAATTCATCGAGACACAGCAGAGCTCCTCACCCCCAACAATGGGGTTTAGAGACTCATGCCGTCAGAGAATACAAAGTTTAGATCTGAAAATGTCATGAGATACAGAATAAGTCTCTAAAAGTTGTTTAAATACTAAACTAGTAGCCTAGGGTTACAAAATATGAGTGGACTATGATGGATGATGCAGAGATCCACTTCTGGGGCCCACTTGGTGTGCTGGGGCCCACTTGGTGTGTGCTGGGGCTGAGACTTTAAGCAATTCACGTGCGGAGGCCATTTGTGGAGTTGAACGCCAGTTTTTATGCCAGTTTGGGCGTTCAACTCCAGTTTTTGATCCTTTTCTGGCGCTGGACGCCCGAATTGGGCAGAGAACTGGCGTTGAACGCCAGTCTACGTCGTCTATCCTTGTGCAAAGTATGGACTATTATATATTGCTGGAAAGCCCTAGATGTCTACTTTCCAACGCAATTGGAAGCATGCCATTTCGAGTTCTGTAGCTCCAGAAAAGCATCTTTGAGTGCAGGGAGGTCAGAATCCAACAGCATCAGCAGTCCTTTTTCAGCCTGAATCAGAATTTTGCTCAGCTCCTTCAATTTCAGCCAGAAAAATATCTGAAATTACAGAAAAACACACACTCATAGTAAAGTCCAGAAATATGAATTTTTCCTAAAAACTACTAGGAATAGACTAAAAACTAACTAAAACATACTCTAAACTATATGAAATTATCCCCAAAAAGCGTATAAAATATCCGCTCATCACCCCCTAAACTTTTCCCAGTTTTATTAGTTAAATATATCACTCAAAAAATTGTTTTTTACCTATTGAGAGTGATAAATATTAAATAAAGACAAACACAAAAAGAAAACATAATGTTACTCTCTGTTAATCATTTATAAACATAGCATCCTTTAATGCATCAACCAACAGTGCTAAGAAAGACAATAAAAAGAAGACTTCATTTGTGGTTGAATTCAACTCCAAGTTTTAGTTCCGATCATTCGTTGACCTTAGAACTCCACTTAAACAACCATTTTTTGACCATGCAAAGGTTTGGCGCCATTCTTCTAATCAAAATTTGGTCTCTACTCTAATGTCATAAAGAAAACAAAAGCTAATTATCCAATCCAAGGGGTGATATTGGTATTCTTTTTAGTACAAGATTTAGCACACATTACCCTTACAACTTCATATTTTAGATATGTTCGTACCAAAAAGTTATCATTATAGTTAAGTTAGTTGCCACAATCTTTTTCAACTGTAATAACAAATTTCTTGTCGAATTTCATTTTCTTCTTAACAACTTCATATTTGTGAACCATAACTATGCTATATTTGTTGTTTTGCTAGCACATTAGGCATCAAAAGCATGGGTATAAAGTTCGAACAATATGAAACGTTTTCTTCTATGCATTGTAACTTGATATTCCATGGGTCAAGTTGGCAAAAGCAAATGAGAAGTTCTATAGTATCTTAAGCGTTGTTCACCATAACGTTCTCATTTTACATTTTAACCTTGGCAAATGAGTTGGATATGCTATCACTTTTGAACATAATATGCAAAGCTCTCGAATATAATACGAGGTGCGAAATTTATATCATATTCTTTAGTGCACACCAACAAAACAAAATTCCTTATATATTCAAAGAATTTTTTTTCTAATCTTTCTAATTTGCGTACTTTTATTTTCTCACAAGCAAAGACATTGAATATATCGCTCTATTTTAAATTGAATTGTTAATTATTTATATATTGATTCTAGCTATTTCTTCCGAATCAAGTAAGGCAAAATACACCTAATACTGGAATACCACCAACAGATATATAATGATATCACTAATGTGCTGTGATAGACCCTGATGATTTATAGAAATAGAATACGAAAACTTTTATTAACACGGATTAACAGGGAAATTAAAAGTTTTATACATGTTGATAAACTAAGAAAAGAAATATGTAGGCCTATTAGCTCAGTTGGTTATAACGTCGTGCTAATAACGCGAAGGTCGCATGTTCGAGACCTGCATGGGCCATTAGAAGAAATTTATTTTTTAAACCCATGAATTTTCAGAGTATAAAAATAATGGCCTATCCATGTCGAGGAGTGTTGATATGTTCCTTTTTATCTTTTATAAGTTTTTGTTCCAAGAAAGAAATTGAATTGCGTATAAAACCTTAACAACTATACGATGGAAGTTTTTAAAACATATTTCTACCAAACAATACGTATATGGAGCAAATTATAGCACTTGTTCTGGTACTACATAATTGTCTTCCTATCAAAAAAGTTTGCCGGAACATGTAAGGAAAATTGATGGAAGCTCTATCCCTAATACTTGAAAGTACATGTATTTGACAAGTTCTATACCTTAGTAAAAAGAGCAAAACTTCTTGCAAAATTTACATAGATTAGTGTTTTAAAATTTATACTCTTTATGTTACCAACGTAACAATCACATCCCATTCTTCTTTTATTGCTAAGAGGGCCATAAATCAAAATCCAAATGAAAGTTAAGATCTTGCCAATTGTTTTTAAATATCTCGATGCATTCATAGTGAAGGATAAATTATAAAACTTTCTAATCTTAATCTGTTTCATAAGTAGATTTCATGTGGAATGATATGGAGGAGTTTGGATTTTACTATGTCATCAAATGATGTAAGATTTTTAGATTATTCCAGTTTTATGAGGAGTGCTAGGGGGACAACAACTTTTGTGATTTTGGCCATCAAATAACCATCAATAATGATTTTAATGGTGTGAGATTTCATCCAATGACTCACTTTTCTTTGCTGTTACATGCTGGCCAGAATTTAATAAAGTTGCTGGGCCCCTAAACTTTTCCCAGTTTTATTAGTTAAATATATCACTCAAAAAATTGTTTTCTTACCTGTTGAGAGTGATAAATATTAAATAAAGACAAACATAAAAAGAAAACATAATGTTACTCTCTGTTAATCGTTTATAAACATAGCATCCATTAATGCATCAACCAACAATACTAAAAAAGACAATAAAAAGAAGACTTCATTTGTGGTTGAATTCAACTCCAAGTTTCAGTTCCGATCATTCGTTGACCTTAGAACTCCACTTAAACAACTATTTTTTGACCATGCAAAGGTTTGGCGCCATTCTTCTAATCAAAATTTGGTCTCTACTCTTATATCATAAAGAAAACAAAAGCTAATTATCCAATCCAAGGGGTGATATTGGTATTCTTTTTAGTGCAAGATTTAGCACACATTACCCTTACAACTTCATATTTTAGATATGTTCGTACCAAAAAGATATCATTATAGTTAAGTTAGTTGCCATAATCTTTTTCAACTGTAATAACAAAATTCTTGTCGAATTTCATTTTCTTCTTAACAACTTCATATTTGTGAACCATACTATGCTATATTTGTTGTTTTGCTAGAACATTAGGCATCAAAACCATGGGTATAAAGTTAGAACAATCTGAAACGTTTTATTCTATGCATTGTAACTTGATATTTCATGGGTCAAGTTGGCAAAAGCAAATGAGAAGTTCTATAGTATCTTAAGCGTTGTTCACCATAACGTTCTCATTTGACATTTTAACCTTGGCAAATGAGTTGGATATGCTATCACTTTTGAACATAATATGCAAAGCTCTCGAATATAATACGAGGTGCGAAATTTATATCATATTCTTTAGTGCACACCAACAAAACAAAATTCCTTATATGTTCAAAGAATTTTTTTTCTAATCTTTCTAATTTGCGTACTTTTATTTTCTCACAAGTAAAGACATTGAATATATCGCTCTATTTTAAATTCAATTGTTAATTATTTATATATTGATTCTAGCTATTTCTTCCGAATCAAGTAGGGCAAAATACACCTAATACTGGAATACCACCAACAGATATATAATGATATCACTAATGTGCTGTGATACACCCTGATGATTTATAGGAATAGAATACGAAAACTTTTATTAACACGGATTAACAGGGAAATTAAAAGTTTTATACATGTTGATAAACTAAGAAAAGAAATATGTAGGCCTATTAGCTCAGTTGGTTAGAACGTCGTGCTAATAACGCGAAGGTTGCAGGTTCGAGACTTGCATGGGCCATTTGAAGAAATTTGTTTTTTAAACCCATGAATTTTTAGAGTATAAAAATAGTGGCCCATCCATGTCGAGGAGTGTTGATATGTTCCTTTTTATCTTTTATAAGTTTTTGTTTCAAGAAAGAAATTGAATTGCGTATAAAACCTTAACAACAATACGATGAAAGTTTTTAAAACATATTTCTACCAAACAATAGGTATATGGAGCAAATTATAGCACTTGTTATGGTACTACATAATTGTCTTCCTATCAAAAAAGTTTGCCGGAACATGTAAGGAAAATTGATGGAAGCTCTATCCCTAATACTTGAAAGTACATGTATTTGACAAGTTCTATACCTTAGTAAAAAGAGCAAAACTTCTTGCAAAATTTACATAGATTAGTGTTTTGAAATTTATACTCTTTATTTTACCAACGTAACAATCACATCCCATTCTTCCTTTATTGCTAAGAGGGCCATAAATCAAAATCCAAATGAATGTTAAGCTCTTGCCAATTGTTTTTAAATATCTCGATGCATTCATAGTGAAGGATAAATCATAAAACTTTCTAATCTTAATCTGTTTCATAAGTAGATTTCATGTGGAATGATATGGAGGAGTTTGGATTTTACTATGTCATCAAATGAAGTAAGATTTTTAGATTATTCCAGTTTTATGAGGAGTGCTAGGGGGACAGCAACTTTTGTGATTTTAGCTATCAAATAACCATCAATAATGATTTTAATGGTGTGAGATTGGTGTGAGATTTCATCCAATGACTCACTTTTCTTTGCTGGTACATGCTGGCCAGAATTTAATAAAGTTGCTGGCCCCCTAAACTTTTCCCAGTTTTATTAGTTAAATATATCACTCAAAAAATTGTTTTCTTACCTGTTGAGAGTGATAAATATTAAATAATGACAAACACAAAAAGAAAACATAATGTTACTCTCTGTTAATCGTTTATAAACATAGCATCCTTTAATACATCAACCAACAATGCTAAGAAAGACAATAAAAAGAAGACTTTATTTGTGGTTGAATTCAACTCCAAGTTTTAGTTCCGATCATTCGTTCACCTTAGAACTCCACTTAAACAACCATTTTTTGACCATGCAAAGGTTTGGCGCCATTCTTCTAATCAAAATTTGGTCTCTACTCTAATGTCATAAAGAAAACAAAAGCTAATTATCCAATCCAAGGGGTGATATTGGTATTCTTTTTAGTACAAGATTTAGCACACATTACCCTTACAACTTCATATTTTAGATATGTTCGTACCAAAAAGATTTCATTATAGTTAAGTTAGTTGCCACAATCTTTTTCAACTGTAATAACAAATTTCTTGTCGAATTTCATTTTCTTCTTAACAACTTCATATTTGTGAACCAAAACTATGCTATATTTGTTGTTTTGCTAGCATATTAGGCATCAAAACCATGGGTATAAAGTTCGAACAATATGAAACGTTTTCTTCTATGCATGGTAACTTGATATTCCATGGGTCAAGTTGGCAAAAGCAAATGAGAAGTTCTATAGTATCTTAAGCGTTGTTCACCATAACTTTCTCATTTTACATTTTAACCTTGGCAAATGAGTTGGATATGCTATCACTTTTGAATATAATATGCAAAGCTCTCGAATATAATACGAGGTGCGAAATTTATATCATATTCTTTAGTGCACGCCAACAAAACAAAATTCCTTATATGTTCAAAGAATTTTTTTCTAATCTTTCTAATTTGTGTACTTTTATTTTCTCACAAGCAAAGACATTGAATATATCGCTCTATTTTAAATTGATTTGTTAATTATTTATATATTGATTCTAGCTATTTCTTGCTATTCAAGTAGGGCAAAATACACCTAATACTGGAATACCACCAACAGATATATAATGATATCACTAATGTGCTGTGATACATCCTGATGATTTAAAGAAATAGAATATGAAAATTTTTTTTATAACCGGATTAACAGGAAAATTAAAAGTTTTATACATGTCGATAAACTAAGCAAAGAAATATGTAGGCCTATTAGCTCAGTTGGTTAGAGCGTCGTGCTAATAACGCGAAGGTCGTAGGTTCGAGACCTGCATGGGCCATTAGAGGAAATTTGTTTTTTAAAGCCATGAATTTTCAGAGTATAAAAATAATGGCCTATCCATGTCGACGAGTGTTGATATGTTCCTTTTTATCTTTTATAATTTTTTGTTCCAAGAAAGAAATTGAATTGTGTATAAAACCTTAACAACGATACGATGGAAGTTTTTGAAACATATTTCTACCAAACAATACATAAATGGTGCAAATTATAGCACTTGTTATGGTACTACATAATTGTCTTCCAATAAAAAAAGTTTGCCGGAACATGTAAGGGAAATTGATGGAAGCTCTATCCCTAATACCCGAAAGTACATGTATTTGACAAGTTCTTTACTTTAGTAAAAAGAGGAAAACTTCTTGCAAAATTTACTTAGATTAGTGTTTTGAAATTGATACTCTTTATGTTACCAACGAAACAATCACATCCAAATAAAAGTTAAGCTCCTGCCAATTTTGTTTAAATATCTCAATGCATTCATAGTGAAGGATAAATTATAAAACTTTCTAATCTTAATCTCTTTCATAAGTAGATTTAATGTGGAATGTAACCACCTAAGTTCTTATACTATCAGGGAGGTTTTTAAACTAAGGTGCCACACTTGATCCAAGAAAAAGAATGACTTAATTGTTACGCGAGGCAGGAGTAAATACGTGTAGAGCAGAAAACGAGTAGCGCTAAAACGTTGGAATTTGAATTAGAGTTAAATAAACATCTTAACCATGAGTACGTTTCAAAATACTTATAGGGAACTAAAACAGGAAAAGAAGCTAACTACGTCCTAAACTAATCTCGTCGAAGAGGCTCCCCTACTTGCATCCTATCCTATCCTTGATCAGGAGTCTTTAGTTATTCACGAATCGAGGTACTAGGGGTCTCCCTCCAACACCCTTTCGCGCAGTGAAGACCTGGTTCCGTTGCGTGGGATGAACCAAAACTCGACGGGGTGCCGAAATGGGGGAATAGGGCACGTATTCCACCTTTGGGCCTCCACAAGGGTTCAACTTCTCCTCTGGGTCCTCCTCCATGGTGTCTTCCTTCTGGCCAGGGTTGTCGGATTTCTCTTCTTCGGTCTCGGGGTCGGACTCAAGGTGTACCACCTTGGATGACCGCTTCCTAGATGTTGAAGCGTCCCTATCTAGGAAGGTTATGACGGGTAGCTGGGGTTCTTCTTCCACGAGTTCTCGACCTAAGTAGATAGTTTGGAGCACGGTAGTAGTGGTCGTAACTACCCACGCGTGCTTCGAGGGGTCATACTTAGAAGTTACCCTCGAGGGGGCACTGCGTCGTCTCTATCCGCTGTGCCATGTTCCTCTGAAGATAGTATGGGAAAAGAAAGGGAGTGAGAACCTAACGTCTCAGTAGGAGTGCTATGTAACACCTCCATATCCATCTCCAGCCCACGTGCGGGATTTTAAAAACAAGCGTATAACATGGCATGTAATATGCATATTCTTTTTTCATAAAACATGTGTGTAAAAGAAAGGGGAAACATATAGGAAAATAGAAGGATAACATCAACATAATCATAATTAAATCTAAGGAAAACATAGAACTCAAGCTTTCATTCGTGCCTTCTTTCTTTCTTAATTTATAACTTATATGGAGGGTATTGAGCTCAAACCGGTATAAGTGGGAGTCCCCTTCCCTTACCGAAGGTTCTTATCCCAAACGTTTTGGTGATCACCTTCCCTTACCGAAGGATCATCTCGATCGATCACCTTCCCTTACCGAAGGATCATATCGATATCTTGTCTTTGGGGGTCACCTTCCCTTACCGAAGGATCATTCCCTCAGTTTAATTTACAATTAAGGTTATTTAGACATACACAAGAAGAGAGTCATATAAAAAGATATATTATTATATAAAATTGATGGGATAGTCCCCTTCCCTTACCGAAGGTTCTTATCCCAAATGTTTTTCGATCACCTTCCCTTACCGAAGGATCATCTCGATCGATCACCTTCCCTTGCTGAAGGATCATATCGATATCTTGTCTTTGGGGGTCACCTTCCCTTACCGAAGGATCATTCCCTCAGTTTAATTTACATTTAGGTTGTTTTAAACGTACACAAGGGAAAAATCATATAAGTGCACATTATAAGAATATTAAATATTTTGAAGAAAAACATGTACTCTTGACTTTAAAGGAATAATGATAGAAGAGATCACATAGATGCACATAGGATTAAATTTTTCAATAAAATATTTGAGAAAGCATGTACTCTTGACTTTAAGGGAATGATGATAACATAATGGTATAATAGGTTACATGGATGCACATGATGGAATAGGGTAATTTAAATAATTGAATTAAAATATTATAAATAATAATATAACCATGTAAGGGATCACACATATACCTATATGTTGAACAAGACATAAGAAGGCATGTACTCTTGGCCCTAAGGGAATATCAATATAATAATATAGGATATTAATTAGCTGAATAAAACAATTATAAGAAAACATGTACTCTTGACCCTAAGAAGATATTAATGATATAATGTAAAAAGTATAATCTAAGTGCATATATTAAGAAAGTGAGTATTTGAAATACTTGGATTAGATATTATAAGAAGTATGTACCCTTGATCTTTAAAATAAAGGAGCAATAATGATATAAGGGGTCATTTTAGTTGCATATAATAAAATAGGGTTCCTTGAACAAGATATAAAAAGGAGCATGTACTCTCAATATTAAAGGAATAATAATAATAATGTAACGGTATCAAAGGTCATGTAAGGGCACATAGTAAAATTAGGGAATGTTAAATAATTTAATAAAACGTTATAAAGGGGCATGTACTCTCAACATAAAAGGAATAATAATAATGTAATGGTATCAAAGGTCATGTAAGGGCACATAGTAAAATTAGGGAATGTTAAATAATTTAATAAAACGTTATAAAGGGGCATGTACTCTCAACATAAAAGGAATAGTGATTAAAGGGTCATGTAAATGCACATGGAAAAGATATGGGATGCATATTAATGGATTCAAGAGGGTATAATTGACAAAATAGATAATCATGCTCAATGTAGATGAGAGATAAGCAAAGAATAATTCATGCCATAAAATACATGAAAGGTGGTAGCCATGCATGGATGGAAGAAAACAAAATAAAGCATACTACATGCCAACATAAGTAAGAAAGGCATAATTCCCTACCTTCTTTTCTAATGCTTCTTTGAGCTTGCCTTTTGTGTTTGCCCACAGAATGTTATTTCTTTGTAGAGAGAGAAGGGAGAGGATAAGTGTTTGAGAGAAGTGATTTTCTACCTATAGGTGCTCCCCTATTTATATACATTTGGGGATGGGGTGGTTGGAATATTTTAAATTTCAAACTGAGGGTGGTTACCAGGTTCCTATCCAAAATTTCAAAATTCTAAACTTATCTTCTAACTGATTTTCAAACTTTAAATTTAATTTTGTTTCTAGAAGGGGAGGTTGTTACATTATCACCCCCATAAGAAAAGAATTTGTCCCCAAATTCCATGTCTGAACTTGGTCGATAAGGGTCGTTTAGATAACTTAGGGGTCCTACTGAAATTTCCTTACTGTTGGGGAGAAAGGAGATCCTCACCACGATTGTTACCTGTAAATAAGTCCGGGAGCTTCTGTCTCATGTCTGCCTCTTTTTCCATGTGTAGTCTCTGGAATTGCCGCTACCCCATGCCACCTTTACCAGTCGTATCGTCTTGCTCCTTAGTTGCTTCGTACTTCTGTCTACAATCTCTATGGCTGGTAGTTCAAAAGTCAGGTCGTCCTTGAGTGTTACGTCCTCTTGCTGCAACACATGGCTTGGATCGTGCTGGTATTTTCGGAGTTGGGACACATGGAACACGTCATGTAGTCTTGATAGATTTGGTGGTAGGGCAAGATGGTATGCCGACTTTCCTATACGCCGGAGGATTTGGAATGGACCCAGGTACCGGGGGCTTAGTTTTTGTACCTTAAGAGCCTTCCCTACCCCGGTGGTGGGGGTGATTTTTAGGAATACGTGATCGCCTTCCTGAAATTCGAGGGGTTTTCTTCGTTGATCTGCATAACTCTTTTGTCGACTTTGGGCGGTGCGCATTCTTTCTCTTATCCTCTTGATATCTTCTGTGGTCTGTCTTACTAACTCTGGTCCTAAGTAGCCTTTCTCTTCTGGCCCGTACCAGCATAAAGGAGATTGGCATCTTTGCCCGTACAGTGCCTCATATGGTGCCATCCCGATGCTACCATGGTAACTGTTGTTATAAGCAAACTCGATCAGTGGTAGGTGACTCTCCCACTTTCCTGGTCTGTCTAGGACACAAGCTCGTAACATGTCTTCCAACGTCTGGATGGTCCTTTCCGTTTGTCCATCTGTTTGCGGGTGGTATGACGTGCTTAGGCACAATTTCGTCCTGAATGCCTTCTGCAATGCGTTCCAAAACCTCGAGGTGAATCTTGGGTCTCTATCCGAGACTATGGTCGTTGGTACCCCATGTAACCTCACGATCTCTCTGATATATAGCGTGGCTAGTCTTTCCAATGAGTCAGTCGCCTTAACTGGTAGAAAATGGGCAGTCTTTGTAAGCCGGTCCACGATGACCCATATAGCGTCACGCCCTGCTTGAGTACGGGGTAGTCCCATGACGAAATCCATCGATATGTCTTCCCATTTCCACTTCGGGATGCCAAGGGTTGCAATACCCCTGATGGTTTCTGATGTTCGATTTTTACCTTCTGACAAACCAGGCATTTATTCACGATCGTGGCTAAATCCTTTTTCATCCCTGGCCACCAGAACATCTTCTTCAAATCATGGTACATCTTCGTCATGCCAGGATGAATGGTAAAATCTCCTTTGTGGGCTTCTTCCGCAATCTTGTTTTGAAGGTCTCCTTCCCTTGGGACACAGATTCGACCTTGGTATCTCCATACCTTGTCCTCTCCTTCGGTGAAGCCCTTCAATCTTCCTTCTTTGACAAGGCGCAAGGTTTCGTGAAAGTTGGGGTCGGAACTCTGTGCCTTAGTTATTTGTTCTTTGAATTGACTTGCCACTATTAGGTGGTTCAGACGTATGCTTTTTGGAGCGAGGGTGACTTGTAAGTTCATGTCTCTGAAATTCCTTATCAACTCTGCCTCTTTTATCATCAGCCATGATGCCTTGAGTACCTTCCGACTCAGAGCGTCAGCCACCAAGTTAGCCTTTCCTGGGTGGTAATTTAGAACAAAGTCATAATCTTTAAGAAACTCCATCCACCTCCTTTGTCGCATGTTGAGTTCCTTCTAGTCGAACAGGTACTTTAAGCTCTTATGATCGGAGAATACTTGAAACCCTAACTCCGTACAAATGATGCCTCCATGTCTTCAGCGCAAATACTATCGCGGCTAGTTCGAGGTCGTGAGTTGGATAGTTGGCTTTGTGGGTCTTCAGTTGTCTTGACGCATACGCCACTACCTTTTTGCATTGCATTAGTACGCAATCCAATCCTTGTCCTGAGGCGTCGCAGTAAACTTCGAAGGCCATGTCGGGGTTAGGTAAGGCTAGTACTGGGGCGGATGTCAAGCGACACTTTAACTCTTGGAAGCTTCTTTCGCAATCTGGCGTCCAAGCAAACGGGGTATCCTTCCTGGTTAAACGGGTTAACGGCAGGGCTAGTTGAGAAAACCCTCTTATGAACCTTCTATAGTAGCCCGCCAATCCTAAAAAAACTCCTTATTTCTGTGACTGACGTCGGCCTTTCCCAGTTTAGTACCGAGTCTATCTTACTGGGATCCACTGATATTCCATCGCCGGAAACCATGTGTCCAAGAAATTGTACCTCCTTCATCCAAAACTTATACTTGGATAGTTTTGCGTACAACTTTTTCTCTCGAAGGGTTCCCAGTATTACACGCAAGTGCTCCCTGTGTTCTTCTTCTGTCTTGGAGAAAATCAAAATATCATCTATGAATACTACCACGAAACTGTCGAGGTAAGGTCGAAAAATTCTATTCATGTAGTCCATAAAGACGGCGGGGACATTGGTCAACCCAAAAGACATTACTGTGAACTCGTAGTGTCCGTATCTCGTTCGAAATGCTGTCTTTGGAATGTCTTCCTCTCTTACCCTTATTTGATGATACTCTGATCTCAGGTCAATTTTTGAGAACACTGTTACACCTTGTAGTTGGTCCATTAAGTCATCTATTCTTGGGAGGGGATACTTGTTCTTCACCGTGATTTTGTTGAGTTGCCTATAGTCCACGCAGAGACGCATGCTGCCGTCCTTTTTCTTCACAAACAATACTGGAGCTCCCCAGGGAGAGACGCTTGGTCTGATGCATCCTTTTTGCAGCAGCTCCTCTAGTTGGTTCTTCAGTTCAGTGAGCTCCACTGGAGCCATCCGGTAAGGGGCTCTGGAGATTGGCCCTATCCCAGGTATCAATTCTATGGAGAACTCAACCTCTCGTGTTGGGGGAAACGAGGGTATATCTTCGGGAAAGACATCTGAAAAGTCGTGTACTACTGGTATCTCACAGAACTCCTGATGGGAGTCTGCTTTTACCGAATTTAGCAAGGCATATTCTTGCCTCGTACTGGTGTCTTCGGAGGATCTTGGAAGGTCACGTGTGTCTCGTATGGATTGAGAAGGGAAGATGGCTTTTCTCTCAAAACAATCTAACAAGACTCGGTTTTCGTTGAGCCATTCCATTCCTAGGATGATGTCTAATCCTACTAAAGGGAGGCACACTAGGTTAGCAAGGTATGATCTACCTGAAATGAGGATGCACACCCTCTGACAGACCTGCTGAGGGCAAAGACTCGTCCTTGACGTTGGGGTGCATCGGCAGAGGGTGGGGGAACTGCTGGACATTCCCTTTTTATGGATAACCATAGGAAGAGGCTTCATTAGTCATATCTCCTAGGATCGACTTTGCTCTGATACCAATAATGTAACACCCTAAGTTCTTATACTATCGTGGAGGTTTTAAAACTAAGGTGCCACACTTGATCCAAGAAAAAGAATGACTTAATCGTTACGCGAGGCAGGAGTAAATACGTGTAGAGCGAAAAACGAGTAGCGCTAAAATGTTGGAATTTGAATTAGAGTGAAATAAACATCTTAACCATGAGTACGTTTCAAAATACTTGTAGGGAACTAAAACAGGAAAAGAAGCTAACTACGTCCTAAACTAATCTCGTCGAAGAGGCTCCCCTACTTGCATCCTATCCTATCCTTGATCAGGAGTCTTTAGTTATTCACGAATCGAGGTACTAGGGGTCTCCCTCCAACACCCTTTCGCGCAGTGAAGACCTGGTTCCGTTGCGTGGGATGAACCAAAACTCGACGGGGTGCCGAAATGGGAGAGTAGGGCACGTATTCCACCTTTGGGACTCCACAAGGGTTCAACTTCTCCTCTGGGTCCTCCTCCATGGTGTCTTCTTTCTGGCCAGGGTTGTCGGATTTCTCTTCTTCGGTCTCGGGGTCGGACTCAAGGTGTACCACCTTGGATGACCGCTTCCTAGATGTTGAAGCGTCCCTATCTAGGAAGGTTATGACGGGTAGCTGGGGTTCTTCTTCCACGAGTTCTCGACCTAAGTAGATAGTTTGGAGCACGGTAGTAGTGGTCGCAATTACCCACGCGTGCTTCGAGGGGTCATACTCAGAAGTTACCCTCGAGGGGGCACTGCGTCGTCTCTATCCGCTGTGCCATGTTCCTCTGAAGATAGTATGGGAAAAGAAAGGGAGTGAGAACCTAACGTCTCAGTAGGAGTGCTATGTAACACCTCCAAATCCATCTCCAGCCCACGTGCGGGATTTTAAAAACAAGCGTATAACATGGCATGTAATATGCATCTTCTTTTTTTATAAAACATGTGTGTAAAAGAAAGGGGAAACATATAGGAAAATAGAAGGATAACATCAACAAAATCATAATTAAATCTAAGGAAAACATAGAACTCAAGCTTTCATTCGTGCCTTCTTTCTTTCTTAATTTATAACTTATATGGAGGGTATTAAGCTCAAACCGGTATAAGTGGGAGTCCCCTTCCCTTACCGAAGGTTCTTATCCCAAACGTTTTGGTGATCACCTTCCCTTACCGAAGGATCATCTCGATCGATCACCTTCCCTTACCGAAGGATCATATCGATATCTTATCTTTGGGGGTCACCTTCCCTTACCGAAGGATCATTCCCTCAGTTTAATTTACAATCAAGGTTATTTAGACATACACAAGAAGAGAGTCATATAAAAAGATATATTATTATATAAAATTGATGGGATAGTCCCCTTCCCTTACCGAAGGTTCTTATCCCAAACGTTTTTCTATCACCTTCCCTTACCGAAGGATTATCTCGATCGATCACCTTCCCTTACCGAAGGATCATATCGATATCTTGTCTTCGGGGGTCACCTTCCCTTACCGAAGGATCATTCCCTCAGTTTAATTTACATTTAGGTTGTTTTAAACGTACACAAGGGAAAAATCATATAAGTGCACATTATAAGAATATTAAATATTTTGATGAAAAACATGTACTCTTGACTTTAAAGGAATAATGATAGAAGAGATCACATAGATGCACATAGGATTAAATTTTTAAATAAAATATTTGAGAAAGCATGTACTCTTAACTTTAAGGGAATGATGATAACATAATGGTATAATAGGTTACATGGATGCACATGATGGAATAGAGTAATTTAAATAATTGAATTAAAATATTATAAATAATAATATAACCATGTAAGAGATCACACATATACCTATATGTTGAACAAGACATAAGAAGGCATGTACTCTTGGCCCTAAGGGAATATCAATATAATAATATAGGATATTAATTAGCTGAATAAAACAATTATAAGAAAACATGTACTCTTGACCCTAAGAAGATATTAATGATATAATGTAAAAAGTATAATCTAAGTGCATATAGTAAGAAAGTGAGTATTTGAAATACTTGGATTAGATATTATAAGAAGTATGTACCCTTGATCTTTAAAATAAAGGAGCAATAATGATATAAGGGGTTATTTTAGTTGCATATAATAAAATAGGGTTCCTTGAACAAGATATAAAAAGGAGCATGTACTCTCAATATTAAAGGAATAATAATAATAATGTAACGGTATCAAAGGTCATGTAAGGGCACATAGTAAAATTAGGGAATGTTAAATAATTTAATAAAACGTTATAAAGGGGCATGTACTCTCAACATAAAAGGAATAATAATAATGTAACGGTATCAAAGGTCATGTAAGGGCACATAGTAAAATTAGGGAATGTTAAATAATTTAATAAAACGTTATAAAGGGGCATGTACTCTCAACATAAAAGGAATAGTGATTAAAGGGTCATGTAAATGCACATGGAAAAGATATGGGATGCATATTAATGGATTCAAGAGGGTATAATTGACAAAATAGATAATCATGCTCAATGTAGATGAGAGATAAAAAAAGAATAATTCATGCCATAAAATACATGAAAGGTGGTAGCCATGCATGGATGGAAGAAAACAAAATAAAGCATACTACATGCCAACATAAGTAAGAAAGGCATAATTCCCTACCTTCTTTTCTAACACTTCTTTGAGCTTGCCTCTTGTGTTTGCCCACAGAATGTTATTTCTTTGTAGAGAGAGAAGGGAGAGGATAAGTTTTTGAGAGAAGTGATTTTCTACCTATAGGTGCTCCCCTATTTATATACATTTGGGGATGGGGTGGTTGGGATATTTTAAATTTCAAACTGAGGGTGGTTACCAGGTTCCTATCCAAAATTTCAAAATTCTAAACTTATCTCCTAACTGATTTTCAAACTTCAAATTTAATTTTGTTTCTAGAAGCGAAGGTTGTTACATGGAATGATATGGAGGAGTTTGGATTTTACTATGTCATCAAATCAAGTAAGATTTTTACATTATTCCAGTTTTATTAGTTAAATATATCACTTAAAAAATTGTTTTTTTACCTGTTGAGAGAGATAATTATTAAATAAAGACAAACAAAAAAAGAAAAGATAATGTTATTCTCTGTTAATCGTTTATAAATATAGCATGCTTTAATGCATCAACCATCAACGCTAAGAAAGACAATAAAAAGATGACTTCAATTGTGGTTGAATTCAACCCCAAGTTTTAGTTCCGATCATTCGTTGACCTTAGAACTCCATTTAAACAACCATTTTTTGACCATGTAAAGATTTTGCGCCATTCCTTCTAATCAAAATTTGGTCTCTACTCTAATGTCATAGAGAAAACAAAAGGTAATTATCCAACCCAAGGGGTGATATTGGTATTCTTTTTAGTACAAGATTTAGCACACATTACCCTTACAACTTCAAATTTTAGATATCTTCGTACCAAAAAGCTATCATTATAGTGAAGTTAGTTGCCACAACCTTTTTCAACTGTAATAACAAAATTCTTGTCGAATTTCATTTCTTCTTAACAACTTTATATTTGTGAACCATAACTATGCTATATTTGTTGTTTTGCTAGCACATTAGGCATCAAAATCATGGGTATAAAGTTCGAACAATATGAAACATTTTCTTCTATGCATTGTAACTTGATATTCCATGGGTCAAGTCGGCAAAAGCAAATGGGAAATTCTATAGTATCTTAAGCATTGTTCACCATAACGTTCTCCTTTTACATTTTAACCTTGGCAAATGAGCTAGATATGCTATCACTTTTGAACATAATATGCAAAGCTCACAAATATAATACGAGGTGCGAAATTTATATCATATTCTTTAGTGCACACCAACTAAACAAAATTCCTTATATGTTCAAAGAATTTTTTTCTAATTTTTCTAATTCGCGTACTTTTATTTTCTCACAAGCAAAGACATTGAATATATCGCTCTATTTTAAATTGATTTGTTAATTCTTTATATAATGATTATAGTTATTTCTTGCGAATCAAGTAGGTTAAAATACACCTAATACTGGAATACCACCAACAGATATATAATGATATCACTAATGTGCTGTGATACACCCTGATGATTTATAGAAATAGAATATGAAAACTTTTATTAACACGGATTAACAGGAAAATTAAAAGTTTTATACATGTCGATAAACTAAGAAAAGTATATATAGGCCTATTAGCAGAGTTGGTTAGAGCGTCGTGCTACTAACACGAAGGTCGCAGGTTTGAGACCTGCATGGGCCATTAGAGGAAATTTGTTTTTTAAAGTCATGAATTTTCAGAGTATAAAAATAATGGCCTATCCATGTCGACGAGTGTTGATATGTTCCTTTTTATTTTTTGTTCCAAGAAAGAAATTGAATTGCGTATAAAACCTTAACAACGATACGATGGTAGTTTTTGAAACATATTTCTACCAAACAATACGTATACGGAGCAAATTATAGCACTTGTTATGGTACTACATTATTGTCTTCCTATCAAAAAATTTTGCCGGAACATGTAAGGGAAATTGATGGAAGCTCTATCCCTAATACCTGAAAGTACATGTATTTGACAAGTTCGTTACCTTAGTAAAAAGAGCAAAACTTCTTGCAAAATTTACTTAGATTAGTGTTTTGATATTTATACTCTTTATGTTACGAACGTAACAATCACATCCCATTCTTCCTTTATTGCTAAGAGGGTCATAAATCAAAGTCCAAATAAAAGTTAAACTCTTGCCAATTTTTTTAAAATATCTCAATGCATTCATAGTGAATGATAGATTATAAAACTTTCCAATCTTAATCTCTTTCATAAGTAGATTTCATGTGGAATGATATAGAGGAGTTTGGATTTTACTATGTCATCAAATCAAGTAAGATTTTTAGATTATTCCAGTTTTATTAGATAAATATATCTCTCAAAAAATTCTTTTCTTACCTGTTGAGAGAGATAAATATTAAATAAAGACAAACAAAAAAGAAAACATAATGTTACTCTCTGTTAATCGTTTATAAACATAGTATGCTTAAATGCATCAACCAACAACGCTAAGAAAGACAATAAAAAGATGACTTCAATTGTGGTTGAATTCAACCCCAAGTTTTAGTTCTGATCATTCGTTGACCTTAGTACTCCACTTAAACAACCATTTTTTGACCATGCAAAGGTTTTGCGCCATTCTTTCTAATCAAAATTTGGTCTCTGCTCTAATGTCATAGAGAAAACAAAAGCTAATTATCCAATCCAAGGGGTGATATTGGTATTCTTTTTAGTACAAGATTTAGCACACATTACCCTTACAACTTCAAATTTTAGATATCTTCGTACCAAAAAGCTATCATTATAGTTAAGTTAGTTGCCACAATCTTTTCAAGTGTAATAACAAAATTCTTGTCGAATTTCATTTTCTTCTTAACAACTTCATATTTGTGAACCATAACTATGCTATATTTGTAGTTTTTCTAGCACATTAAGCATCAAAACCATGGGTGTAAAGTTTGAACAATATGAAGCGTTTTCTTCTATGCATTGTAACTTGATATTCCACGGGGGTCAAGTTGGCAAAATCAAATGGGAAGTTCTATGGTATCTTAAGCGTTGTTCACCATAACGTTCTCCTTTTATATTTTAATCTTGGCAAATGAGCTGGATATGCTATCACTTTTGAACATAATATGCAAAGATCTCAAATATAATACGAGGTGCAAAATTTATATCATATTATTTAGTGCACACCAACTAAACAAAATTCCTTATATGTTCAAAGAAATTTTTATTCTAATTTTCCTAATTCGCATACTTTTATTTTCTCACCAGCCAAGACATTGAATATATCACTCTATTTTTAATTGATTTGTTAATTATTTATGTATTGATTCTAGCTATTTCTTGCAAATAAAGTAGGGCAAAATACACCAAATACTGGAATACCACCAACAGATATATAATGATATCACTAATGTACTGTGATACACCCTGATGATTTATAGAAATAGAATATGAAAACTTTTATTAAAACGGATTAACAGGGAAATTAAAAGTTTTATACATGTCGATAAACTAAGCAAGGAAATATATAGGCCTATTAACTCAGTTGGTTAGAGCGTCGTGCTAATAACGCGAAGGTCGCAGGTTCGAGACTTGCATGGGCCATTAGATTAAATATGTTTTTTAAAGGCATGAATTTTCAGAGTATAAAAATAATGGCCTATCCATGTTGACGAGTGTTGATATGTTCCTTTTTAACTTTTATAAGTTTTTGTTCCAAGAAAGAAATTGAATTGCGTATAAAACCTTAACAACGATACGATGGAAGTTTTTGAAACATATTTCTACCAAACAATATGTATATGGAGCAAATTATAGCACTTGTTATGATACTACATAATTGTCTTCCTATGAAAAAAGTTTGCCGAAACATGAAAGGAAAAATTGATGGAAGCTCTAAACCTAATACCCGAAAGTACATGTATTTGACAAGTTCTTTACCTTAGTAAAAAGAGAAAAATTTCTTACAAAATTTACTTAGATTAGTGTTTTAAAATTTATACTCTTTATTTTACCAACGTAAAAATTATATCCCATACTTAATTTATTGCTAAGAGGGCCATAAATCAAAATCCAAATGAAAGTTAAGCTCTTGACAAATTTTTTTTAAATATCTTGATGCATTCATAATGAAGGATACATTATTAAACATTCTAATCTTAATCTCTTTCATAAGAAGATTTCATGTGGAATGATATGGAGCTGTTTGGATTTTACTATGTCATAAAATCAAGTAGGATTTTTAGATTATTCCAGTTTTATTAGTTAAATATATCACTCAAAAAATTGTTTTCTTACCTGTTGAGAGAAATAAATATTAATAAAAGACAAACAGAAAAAGAAAACATAATGTTACTCTCCGTTAATCGTTTATAAACATAGCATGCTTTAATGCATCAACCAACAACGCCAGGAAAGACAATAAAAAGATGACTTCAATTGTGGTTGAATTCAACCCCAAGTTTTAGTTCCGATCATTCATTGACCTTAGAACTCCACTTAAACAACCATTTTTTGACAATGCAAAGGTTTTGCGCCATTCTTTCTAAACAAAATTTGGTCTCTGCTCTATTGTCACAGAGAAAACAAAACCTAATTATCCATTCCAAAGGGTGATATTGGTATTCTTTTTTGTACAAGATTTAACACACATTACCCTTATAACTTCAAATTTTAGATATCTTCGTACCAAAAAGTTATCATTATAGTTAAGTTAGTTGCCACAATCTTTTTCAACTGTAATAACAAAATTCTTGTCGAATTTCATTTTCTTCTTAACAACTTTATATTTTTGAACCATAACTATGCTATATTTGTTGTTTTGCTAGCACATTAGGCATCAAAACCATGGGTATAATGTTTGAACAATATGAAACGTTTTCTTCTATGCATTGTAACTTGAAATTCCATGGGTCAAGTCGGCAAAAGCAAATGAGAAGTTCTATGGTATCTTAAGCGTTGTTCACCATAACGTTCTCCTTTTACATTTTAACCTTGGCAAATGAGCCAGATATGCTATCACTTTTGAACATAATATGCAAAGCTCACAAATATAATACGAGGTGCAAAATTTATATCATATTCTTTAGTGCAGACCAACTAAACAAAATTCCTTATATGTTCAAAGAATTTTTTTCTAATTTTTCTAATTCGCGTACTTTTATTTTCTCACAAGCAAAGACATTGAATATATCGCTCTATTTTAAATTGATTTGTTAATTATTTATATATTGATTATAGCTTTTTCTTGCGAATCAAGTAGGTTAAAATACACCTAATACTGGAATACCACCAACAGATATATAATGATATCACTAATGTGCTGTGATACACCCTGATGATTTATAGAAATAGAATATGAAAACTTTTATTAACACAGATTAACAGGAAAATTAAAAGTTTTATACATGTCGATAAACTAAGAAAAGAAAATATAGGCCTATTAGCTCAGTTGGTTAGAGCGTCGTGCTAATAACGCGAAGGTCGCAGGTTCGAGACCTGCATGGGCCATTAGAGGAAAAATGTTTTTTAAACCCTTGAATTTTCAGAGTATAAAAATAATGGCCTCTCCATGTCGACGAGTGTTGATATGTTCCTTTTTATCTTTTATAAGTTTTTGTTCCAAGAAAGAAATTGAATTGCATATAAAACCTTAACAACGATACGATGGAAGTTTTTGAAACATATTTCTACCAAACAATACGTATATGGAGAAAATTATAGCACTTGTTATGGTACTACATAATTGTCTTCCTATCAAAAAAGTTTGTCGGAACATGAAAGGGAAATTGATGGAAGCTCTATACCTAATACCCAGAAGTACATGTATTTGACAAGTTGTTTACCTTAGTAAAAAGAGCAAAACTTCTTACAAAATTTACTTAGATTAGTGTTTTAAAATTTATACTCTTTATTTTACCAACGTAACAATTACATCCCATACTTAATTTATTGCTAAGCGGGCCATAAATCAAAATCCAAATGAAAGTTAAGCGCTTGCCAAATTTTTTTAAATATCTCGATGCATTCATAATGAAGGATACATTATTAAACTTTCTAATCTTAATCTCTTTCATAAGTAGATTTCATGTGGAATGATATGGAGGAGTCTGGTTTTTATTATCTCATCAAATCAAGTATGATTTTTAGATTATTCCAGTTTTATTAGTTAAATATATCACTCAAAAAATTGTTTTCTTACCTGTTGAGAGAAATAAATATTAAATAAAGACAAACAGAAAAAGAAAACATAATGTTACTCTCTGTTAATCGTTTATAAACATAGCATGCTTTAATGCATCAACCAACAACGCCAGGAAAGACAAAAAAAAGATGACTTCAATTGTGGTTGAATTCAACCCTAAGTTTTAGTTCCGATCATTCATTGACCTTAGAACTCTACTTAAACAACCATTTTTTGACCATGCAAAGGTTTTGTGCCATTCTTTCTAAACAAAATTTGTTCTCTGCTCTAATTTCATAGAGAAAACAAAACCTAATTATCCAATCCAAATGGTGATATTGGTATTCTTTTTAGTACAAGATTTAACACACATTACCCTTATAACTTCAAATTTTAGATATCTTCGTACCAAAAGGTTATTATTATAGTTAAGTTAGTTGCCACAATCTTTTTCAACTGTAATAACAAAATTCTTGTCGAATTTCATTTTCTTCTTAACAACTTTATATTTGTGAACCATAACTATGCTATATTTGTTGTTTTGCTAGCTGGTGCACAAAATTACAATCACACTTTTGCGACTCCGCACAACTAACCAGCAAGTGCATTGGGTCGTCCAAGTAATACCTTACGTGAGTAAGGGTCGATCCCACAGAGATTGTCAGCTTGAAGCAAGCTATGGTTATCTTGTAACTCTTAGTCAGGATATCAATAATTCTCAGATTTAATTGTAAAAAGTAAAAGAACATCAAATAAATACTTGTTATGCAGTAATGGAGAACAGGTTGAGGCTTTGGAGATACTTTGTCTTCTGAATCTCTGCTTTTCTACTATCTTCTTCATGCACGCAAGGCTCCTTCCATGGCAAGCTTTATGTTGGGCATCACCGTTGTCAATGGCTACTTCCCGTCCTCTTCGTGAAAATGTTCCAAATGCGCTGTCACCGCACGGCTAATCATCTGTCGGTTCTCGATCATGTCGGAATAGGATCCATTGATCCTTTTGCATCTGTCACTACGCCCAAGACTCGCGAGTTTGAAGCTCGTCATAGTTATCCCTTCCCAACTCCTACTCAGAATACCACAGACAAGATTTAGATGTTCTGGATCTCAGAAATGGCCGCCAATGATTCTAGCTTATACCACAAAGACTCTGGTCTAAATCATGAGGCTAAGAGATATGCATTCAATCTAAGGTAGAACGGAGGTGGTTGTCAGGCACGCGTTCATAGGTGAGAATGATGATGAGTGTTACGAATCATCACATTCATCAGGTTGAAGTGCGAATGAATATCTTAGAATAGAAGCAAGCGTGATAGAATGAAAAACAATAGTAATTGCATTAATTCATGAAGAACAGCAGAGCTCCTAACACCAACAATGGGGTTTAGAGACTCATGCCGTAGAGAATACAATATGAAATGTGTAAAGTGTCATGAGGTACAAGATGAATCACTAAAAGTAGTTTTTATAGTAAACTGGTGACCTAGGGTTACAGAAAATGAGTAAGCTAGGGTGTTTAGTGTAAAAATCCACTTCCGGGGCCCACTTGGTGTGTGCTTGGGCTGAGCATTGAAGCTTTCATGTGTAGAGACTTTTCTTGGAGTTAAACGCCAGCTTTTGTGCCAATTCTGGAGTTAAACGCCAGAATTCTTGAGCTAACTTGGAACGCCTATTTAGACCATCAAATCTCAGACAAAGTATGGACTATTATATATTGCTGGAAAGCCCAGGATGTCTACTTTCTAACGCAATTAAGACCGCGCCAATTGGGCTTCTGTAGCTCCAGAAAATCTACCTTGAGTGCAGGGAGGTCAAAATCCAACAACATCTGCAGTCATTTTTTAGCCTCTGAATAAGATTTTTGCTCAGGTCCCTTAATTTTAGCCAGAAAATACCTGAAATCACAGAAAAATACACAAACTCATAGTAATGTCCAGAAAAGTGATTTTTTATTTAAAAACTAATAAAAACTAACTAAAATATACTAAAAACATACTAAAAACAATGCCAAAAAGCGTATAAATTATCCGCTCATCACAACACCAAACTTAAATTATTGCTTGTCCCCAAGCAACTAAAAATCAAATAAGATAAAAAGAAGAGAATATACAATGAATTCCAAAAACATCTATGAAGATCGGTATTAATTAGATGAGCGGCGCTTTTAGCTTTTTGCCTCTGAATAATTTTGGCATCTCACTTTATCCTTTGAAGTTCAGAATGATTGGCTTCTATAGGAACTCAGAATCCAGATAGTGTTATTTATTCTCCTAGTTAAGTATGTTGATTCTTGAACACAGCTACTTTATGAGTCTTAGCCGTGACCCTAAGCATTTTGTTTTCCAATATTACCACCGGATACATAAATGCCACAGACACATAACTGGGTGAACCTTTTCAGATTGTGACTCAGCTTTGCTAGAGTCCCCAATTAGAGGTGTCCAGAGCTCTTAAGCACACTCTTTTTACTTTGGACTACGACTTTAATCTCTCAGTCTCAAGTTTTCACTTGACACCTTCACGCCACAAGCACATGGTTAAGGACAGCTTGGTTTAGCTGCTTAGGCCAGGATTTTATTCCTGTGGGCCCTCTTATCCACTGATACTCAAAGCCTTGGATCCTTTTTATTACCCTTGCCATTTGGTTTAAAGGGCTATTGGCTTTTTCTGCTTGCTCTCTTTTTTTTTCTTTCTTTCTTTCTTTTTTCGCATTATTTTTTCTGCAGGCTTTCTATTCACTGCTTTTTCTTGCTTCAAGAATTAATTTTATAATTTTTCAGATCATCAAATAACATTTCTCCTTTTTCATCATTCTTTCAAGAGCTAACAATTTTAACATTCATAAACAACAAATTCAAAAATATGCACTGTACAAGCATTCATTTAGAAAACAAGAGTATTACCACCACATCAAAATAATTAAACTGTTTTAAAATTCAAAATTCATGTACTTCTTTTTCTTTTTCAATTAAGAACATTTTTTTTTCATTTAAGAAAGGTGATGGATTCATGGGACATTCATAGCTTTAAGACATAAACTTTAAATTTTATTGATTATGGACTAAAAATAAGACTCAAAAATAAATATAAGAGCAGATCCATAATAATAGAAGACAGAAAATTAAAAGCAGAAAAATTAATGACTCTTAAAATAGACTCTTAATAAAAAAGGTTATCACAGAGTTAGGACTCAACAACCTTGATTTTGAGAAGTGGATGCTCCCTCAATCTGTGGGGTGCTTGGTCCTTCAAGGGAGAGCTTCTGGCGCTTCAGCTCCTGTAGCTCACGCCCCTGCTTCTCCTGTTCCTTCAGCAGCTTGCAGAGCATGTAGTTTTGATTCTGCTGTTCTTCCTTAAGTTGTTCCATAACTTCTTGTAGCTTGGTAACAGATGCTTCTAGGCGGGTCTAGTAGTCAATTTAGGAATTTCTGGGAGCAACTCCTGCGCCCTCCTTTTGATGGAGTTGTCTTGCACTTGTCCTTCCATTGACTTCTTGGTGATTGGGTGTTCGATTGGGATGAATTCATCTACTTCCATCCTCACCCCAGCATCTTTACATAGCAGAGAAATTAAGCTTGGGTAGGCCAGTTTGGCTTTAGTGGAGTTCTTATTTGTAATTGTGTAAATCTCACAAGAAATCAGATGATGAATCTCCACTTCTTTCCCCAGCATAATACAATGAATTATCACTGCTCTTTTGACAGTGACCTCAGAGCGGTTGCTAGTGGGCAATATAGAACGCCCAATGAAGTCCAACCAGCCTCTTGCAACTGGTTTGAGATCTCCCCTCTTGAGTTGGTTTGGGACACCTTTTGAATTGGTTATCCACTTAGTTCCAGGGCGGCATATGTCCTCTAGAACTTGATCCAACCCCTTATCTACTCTCACCATTCTCCTATTAAAGGATTCTGGATCATCTTGTAGTTGAGGCAGTTTGAAGACCTCTCTTATTTTGTCCAGATGGAAGTAAATAAACCTCCCTCTAACCATAGTTCGGTAGGTGTGAAAGGCGGTTCCAGTTATTCTCTGCTTATCTGTTAGCCACAGATTTGAGTAGAATTCCTGAACCATGTTTCTTCCAACCTTTATCTCAGGATTGGCTAGAATTTCCCATCCTCTATTTCGAATTTGCTCTTGGATCTCCAGATATTCATCTTCTTTCAAATTGAATTTAACTTCCGGGATCACTGACCTCAGACCCATTATTTTGTGGTAATGGTCTGCATGCTCTTTGGTTAAGAACCTCTCTTGATTCCAAAGACTCTTTGGAGTATTCTCTTTCTTGCCTCTTGAATTGGTTTGTTTTTCCTTAGGTGCCATGATCTTGATGAGTCTTAGCTCAGTGATCACAGAAAAATACACCAAACTTAGAGGTTTGCTTGCCCTCAAGCAAAAGAAAGGAAAGGGGAGAGAGAGGAGAAGAGCCAAATACGAATGGTGGAGAGGAGGGGATAGCCGAATGTATATTTATAGGAGGAGGGGAGGGATTTCGAAAAATTTGAAAGAGATATGACATAGAGATATGAGAGATGGAAGAAAATAAAATCATGATATGAAAAAGATGAGATTTGTAATTGAAAAAGATATAAAGATGTTAAATCTAAAAATTTGGTTATGCATCTAAGATATAAGAGATGATATGATGAGTTGAAAAATATTTGGAAAGAAATTAAGAGGATAATTGAGTTTTTGAAAAGATTTGGGAAGGATTTGAAGAAAATTGAAAAGAGATTTAGAAAATTGTTGAATTTTGGAAAATTGAGGGTGAATAATGAAAGTTTGAAACTTGTTTATGCAGAAAATTATGAGTCAAAACATGAAAATTTGAAAAAAATTTGAAGTTGGAAACAAAATCTCCTCCCCCTGCCTTTCTGGCGTTAAACACCCAGAATGGTATCTGTTCGTACCCTGGGTCGAGATATCCGACCTGGGGTGATCAACGATAAAGCGACCGACCTCTTTAGGTCAAGCGGACCGACTTCTTTACGAAGAACTCGGCCAAATCGACAGTAAAGCCCAAAAAGGGCCCAATTCAAGGAATACGACCCAAATCCAAAGGTCGTTCAGGCCTACAGAGAGAAGGGCGGTTCCGTTGAAGATACGCTGACCTCAACCCAAAAGATAAAGATAAGATAAGATAACTAACTTATCTTATCCAAAGGTCACATCTCACCATTATAAATACACTAGAACACCCAGGTATAACTCATACTCTGATTCTACATAACACCTGTTTAATACCCATGCTAACTTAAGCATCGGAGTCTCTTGCAAGTACCCCCACCCTCCGGTGACAAAGGATCAGCAGTACAACCAGTCCAACAAGTCGGACACGATAGCTCCGGTCGTCTCCTACCAGCCAGACACGTCGGTACCGATCTGTACAAAGGATCTCAACCGAGATCGACCTCCAGTTTCAGGTAACCCTCGAGATCCGATGGTTCGACAACTTACCTCCAAAGTCCATCTCAAACTTCGATGACCTGGCCAAAAAGTTCTTGGCCAGATTCTCCATCCAGAAAGATAAGGCCAAGCACGCCCCCAATCTACTAGGGATCAAGCAAGGAGATCGGGAGAGCCTCCGCAACTACATGGAAAGATTCAACAAAACATGTATGGACATACAAAGCTTACCAACAGAGACCGCCATCATGGGACTCATCAATGGCCTACGAGAGGGACCATTTAGCCAATCTATATCAAAGAAGTACCCTACCTCATTAGACGAAGTACAGGAGCGAGCAGAAAAATACATCAACATGGAAGAAAACGCTCGGTTGGGAGAAACCTCAAAATCTGGGAACCCCTACCGGGATAAAGACAAGGAATCCAAAAAGAATGAAGATCGACAGGGGGAGAAAATCAAAAAGTACCATAATTACACCCCTCTCAGGGCATCCCTGGTCGACGTGTACAAAGAAGTCTGCCATACAGAGAAAATCCCCCCAGCGCGACCACTCAAAGGCAAAAGGGGAGGGGGAAACCGGAAGGAATATTGTGAATACTATCGAGTTCGAGGGCACTCCACCAACGAGTGCTTCGACTTAAAGAATATCATAGAAAAATTAGTGAGAGAAGGAAGATTAGATCGATTTCTGGCTACCCGAGATGATGACCAAAGAAAAAGACGAAGGGACGAGGATGACGGACGAACTGAACGATCACCTCGGACACCAGAAAGACATGTCCACATGATACATGGCGGATTCGTAGCAGGAGGGATCTCCAAATCCTTTCGTAAAAGATATCTCAAAGAAGTATATCATGTCGAAGGAGAGGAAGAAGCGCTCAACATCCCAGCGATAACATTCACTAAGGAAGACGCGTCTGGCGTCATCACAGGACATGACGATCCCATGGTTATCACCATCATATTGGCAAACGCCAACCTACACCGCACCTTAATAGACCAAGGAAGTTCTACCGACATCTTATTCAAAACAGCCTTTGATAAACTCGGCTTAGAAGCAAAAGAACTTAAAGCATATCCAAATAGTCTGTTCGGGTTAGGAGATACCCCGGTTCGACCACTAGGATACATACCACTACATACAACCTTCGGAAAAGGGGACCAATCCAGGACCCTCAAAATAGATTACATCGTAGTCGATGTAAGTTCAGCTTACAATGATCTCATAGGTCGGACAACACTCAACCAACTCGGCGCAATAGTCTCGACCCCACACCTATGTATGAAATTCCCAACTCCGAAAGGGATAGTCACGATAAAAGCTGACCAAAAGATGGCACGTCGCTGTTATAATGAAAGCCTAAACCTCAGAGGCAAATGAGAAGAGTTTCATACAATTGAACTGGGCGGAGTCCAACAACAAGAAGAACTCCGTCTGCAACTAGAAGGCGAGATAGAGAAGATTCAAATTGGAGACACCTCGGACAAAATGACCAATATTGGCACGATCCTAAGAGGAGACTCAAAAGAATTACTGATACAATTCTTACGAGATAATGTCGATCTCTTCGCATGGAAAGCCGCAGACATGCCAGGCATAGACTCTAAGCTAATGTGCCACAAGTTGGCGGTCTACCCAGGATCTCGGCCGGTGCAGCAGAGACGAAGAAAACTCGGGCTAGAACGATCCAAAGCTGTGGAAGAACAAGTACAAGCACTACTGGAGGCAGGATTTATAAGAGAAGTCAAGTACCCACTATGGCTAGCTAACGTCGTCTTGGTGAAAAAATCAAATGGGAAGTGGCGAATGTGCACTGATTACACCGATCTCAACAAAGCCTGCCCAAAAGATACATACCCACTCCCAAGCATCGACGCTCTGGTAGATGCTTCCTCCGGATACAGATACCTCTCGTTTATGGACGCATATTTGGGATACAACCAAATCCCCATGTATCTACCAGATCAGGAAAAGACCTCGTTCTTAACACCAAAGGCAAACTACTGCTACATCGTGATGCCTTTCGGTCTCAAGAACGCAGGAGCTACTTATCAAAGGCTAATGAATAAAGTCTTCTCAGATCACATCGGAAAAATCATGGAAGTTTATGTGGACGACATGTTGATAAAGACACAAAGCGAAGATACATTATTATCCGACCTGGCTCAAGTGTTCGACACCATAAGGAAGCACAACATGCGACTCAATCCCGCAAAATGCACTTTCGCAGTAGAAGCAGGCAAATTCTTAGGTTTCATGCTCACACAAAGGGGAATTGAAGAAAATCCAGACAAATGTCAAGCCATACTCAACATGAAGAGCCCAACCTGTGTCAAAGAAGTACAACAACTCAACGGGAGACTGGCTGCCCTATCCCGATTCTTAGCAGGAGCTGGGATAAGATCCCTCCCCTTCTATGCTACTTTAAGAAAGGGAAAACAGTTCGAATGGATGACAGAATGTGAGCAAGCCTTCCAAGACTTCAAAGGGTTCTTAGGACGGCCACCTATCCTATCTCGACCACGAGAAGGAGAACCGCTCATATTATATCTCGCAGTAGGGAGCCGGGCAATAGCCTCAGCACTAGTCAGAGAAGACGAAGATGGGCAACAACCTGTCTACTTCATTAGCAAGGCACTACAGGGATCCGAGCTGAACTACCAGAAAATAGAAAAATTTGCCTATACTCTTATCCTAACATCTCGACGACTCCGCCCGTACTTCCAGGCTCACACCATTAAGGTTCGAACTAACCAGCCCATAAAAGGAATATTGTAGAAAACAGATCTAGCAGGCAGAATTCTACAATGGGCAGTCGAGTTGTCAGAGTTTGACTTCCAATATGAACTCGGACGGCCATCAAATCACAGTATCTGGCCGACTTTATCGCAGAATTCATAGATGCCCTAGAAACCCCCACAGAATGGAATCTTTACGTGGATGGTTCTTCAAATAAAACTGGAAGCGGCGCAGGCGTGATAATAGAAAGCAACCAAGGAACCCAAGTTAAGCTCTCCCTCAAGTTCGGGTTCCCGGCCTCAAACAACCAGGCGGAATATGAAGCATTATTAGCTGGTTTGAAGCTGGCTAAAGAGGTCGGAGCTCAAAAACTTAACATTTACAGCGATTCACAAGTGGTCACATCACAAATAATAGGGAGCTACCAAGCCAAAAATCCCACCATGAAAAAGTATTTGGATAAAACCAAGGAACAGCTCGGACAAATCGGGGAGTATAAGATCTGCTACATACCCTGTGAACAAAATGCCCGAGCTGATGCACTCTCAAAACTAGCCAGCACCAAACCAGGGGGCAACAATAGAAGCCTCATCCAGGAAATGTTGCAGAACCCGTCAATCGCGGAAGAGAAAAAAGTCATGACTATAACAAGTCAGGACCAAGGATGGATGACCACCATAACCAACTACCCTAAAACAGGAATTCTCCCCACAGAAGAAAAGGAGGCAAAGAGGTTAAAAAGGGAGGCACAGTACTACACCATCATAAACAACATCTTGTACAAAAGAGGAATCTCAATACCTTTACTAAAATGCGTGCCGACCTCCAACACAAAGGAAGTGCTAGAAGAAATACACGGCGGCATTTGTGGCAATCATCTCGGAGCACGAGCTCTCGCCAAAAAAGTACTCCGGGCGGGATTTTATTGGCCAACTCTACAGAAGGAAGCCATAGAATTTGTAAAGACATGTCCACCATGTCAGAAACATGCCAACTTTCACATCACCCCGCCAGAAGAGCTCATCAGCATGACCTCGCCTTGGCCGTTTGCAAAATGGGGACTCGATCTTCTCGGCCCCTTCCCACAGGGATCAGGACAAGTCAAATTCCTCATAGTAGGGGTAGATTAATTTACAAAGTGGATCGAGGCAGAGCCCCTAGCCAATGCCACCGCTCAAAGAAGCTGGAAATTCTTATATAGAAACATTGTCACGAGGTTCGGGATTCCATATTCAATAACCACAGACAATGGCACTCAATTCACAGATGCAGGCTTCAAGAAACTAGTAGCCGACTTGAATATAAAGCACCAGTACACCTCCGTTGAACACCCACAAGCCAACGGATAGGCCGAAGCCGCTAACAAAGTCATACTGGCCGGATTAAAATGGAGATTACAAGATGCAAAAGGAGCCTGGGCAGAAGAGCTTCCACAGGTCCTATGGGCATATCGAACAACGCCACATTCCACCACGAAGGAATCTCCCTTCCGATTAGCATACGGAATAGAGGCAATGATGCCAGTAGAGATTGAGGAAGGGTCGCCTAGAGTAGTTCACTACAATGAGGAAGCAAACTCCCAACTTCAGAGAGAAGAACTCGACTTGTTACCCGAAATCCAGGAAAGAGCTCGGATCAGGGAAGAAGCTCTAAAGCACCGAATGGCTTCCAGATATAATCAAAAGGTAGTGCTGAGAAGTTTTGCAGAGAATAATCTCATCCTAATCCGAAATGATATCGGAACAACTCGACCAAGAGAAGAAAAGCTGGCAGCAAACTGGAAAGGACTTTACCGAGTTGTAGAAGTACTTGGAAAGGGCTACTACAGACTGTCTGAACTCGATGGACGAGAGCTTCCCAGGTCATGGCACGCCTGCAACCTAAGAAGGTACTATAGTTAGAAGAGATAAAAGATCTCATCATTGGATGCACTATTTTTCCTTAAAAGGTTTTTTAATGAGGCACCAAGTTGAGACTCAGACAATCCCATATGTATATATTTGCACTTTTCTTTTAAATAAAATACATTTTAGATATTCTAGAAAGATTTCAAGATGCATTAATCTGAAGCATTCATCATCCGATTATAAAGCAACAGATCGGCAGAAAGTGAAAAACAATTTCACTGCACGATCACGATAAAGACAAACCGTCCGATAAAGGTGAAAACGCGATTCACCCAAAGGACGATCTAGAGATGACAACCACTTTCTACAAATCGGCAAAGATGAACACAAAATAACGTAAGAAGTTATCGAAAGTGATCTAAAAAAGAACCTGACGAGGTCTTACGGATCGCTAAAATAATAACTTAAAGACTGGTCGAACGTTAAGATGTCGAACCAAGTCAACCTAAGTTATAAGTAAACCCTGGAAAGAGGTCTGGCCAACCTTATTAAAGAGGATTACTTTAACTTAGAAGGGCCCGACATAACAAAGTCAGCTCAAAACGAAAAGTTATCAAAGTAGTCCCTAAAAGAGATCTGACAAAGATCCAAGAAAGAGGACTACAAAAAATAACTTAAAGGAGACCGATATAACCAAGTCGGACTCCTACTACTGAAAAGTTATCAAAGTAGTCCCTAAAAGAGATCTGACAAAGATCCAAGAAAGAGGACTACAAAAAATAACTTAAAGGAGACCGATATAACCAAGTCGGACTCCTACTACTAAAAAGTTATCAAAGTAGTCCCTAAAAGAGATCTGACAAAGATCCAAGAAAGAGGACTACAAAAAATAACTTAAAGGAGACCGGAATAAACAAGTCGGACTCCTACTACTGAAAAGTTATCAAAGTAGTCCCTAAAAGAGATCTGACAAAGATCCAAGAAAGAGGACTACAAAAAATAACTTAAAGGAGACCGGTATAACCAAGTCGGACTCCTACTATCAAAAAAGTTATCAAAGTAGTCCCTGAAAGAGATCTGACAAAGATCCAAGAAGGAGGACTACAAAAAATAACTTAAAGGAGATCGATATAACCAAGTCGGACTCCTACTACTGAAAAGTTATCAAAGTAGTCCCTGAAAGAGATCTGACAAAGATCCAAGAAAGAGGACTACAAAAAATAACTTAAAGAAGACCGGTATAACCAAGTCGGACTCCTACTACTGAAAAGTTATCAAAGTAGTCCCTAAAAGAGATCTGACAAAGATCCAAGAAAGAGGACTACAAAAAATAACTTAAAGGAGACCGGTATAACCAAGTCGGACTCCTACTATCGAAAAAGTTATCAAAGTAATCCCTGAAAGAGACCTAACAAAGGTCCGAAAAAGAGGATTACCAAAATAACTTAGAAGGGGACCAACGCAAAGGAATCAGTCACAAATACAGAAAATCGAGAAACAAGTTTGATCTATACAATCACAGCCTCAAAGGATCCAAGATACAAGCAAATAAAGCAAAGTAATCCAAGGAGGTCGAGCAGCAAGATTTCGAACATCAATAGAAAAACAAAAAGACGTCAAGTCAAACAACTACTTTTACTCTATAAAGTTATAAGGCCTGGAAGGCCACCAAAACCTACCACGAAGAGATAATAAGTTACTTTTTGTTCCTCATAAAAAGTTTCTAAGAAGCGTCAGCAAATAAATAAAAAAGTTCTAAAAGAGCCCACAAGCCGGGCCAACTACACAAATTTTCAAGAAGAGATCAGCAAGCGTCAGGAGCCTTCTTGGCAGCATCAGGACAAGGAGAAGGAGGGCGAGTCTGGATCGGCACAGCATCCACAGTTCCATCCTCCCGATTCAGGATCTGGCAATCCGAGTCGGGCACAGCAGGGGGAACCGAAGAGGTCGGCACTTTGGTAGAGGACATAGGGGGAGGAACAACATCATCATCATCACCCTCATCATCAGGGACAATCTTGCCATCCCTGACTATATTATCCAGGCTAAAAAGGGTGAGGTCGGCCTCGGGAGCAATGACCTGAACTTGCTCCTTCAAGTTCTCATACGCAGCAGTCACGCTGCCAACGAGATGACTTTGGAGCTCAGCATAATCTTCCCGAACACTGTCAAGCTCCCCCCTCAGGCGTATCACCTCCCGATAAGATGAAGGTAACTCTTCTTGTGCATCAGGACTGCGTCCTCAGCCAACCTCAAAGAAGCCGCCAATGACTGAGAACTCGCCTCCTCATTCTTCAAGTCCTTCTCCAGCTTGGCTACCTTCGTCTCAAGCTCCTCCTTTAACTCCTTCATCCGATCAAACTCTTGTTTCGCCTCCTCCATAAACGCCTTAGTAGCGTGGAGAGGGAGATTCTGAGCAGTCCGATATATGGTAGCCGACATATACGCCATCTTCACATAATTTCGGGCCATAAACTCCAAGTGATGGAGGATGGACACATCGTCCATGGAGAGAGCGCCGTAGGGACCGATTTGTTGATCCACGAATTCAATAGCATTAAAATCAGGAGCATTGAGGTCAAAAGGCTCAGCAGTCTTTTGTTTTTTATTGGGAGGAGCAACAGAAGGAGCAGCAGAGGTGACGTCAGCATCTACCAAACGAACTCGGGGTGTAGGGATCACCTTCTTCACCCCGACAAAACTCTGCACTGATGGCTTCTCGCGCACTTGGGAGGATCCCTCCCCAGCCGCCTTGGCAGCAACATTTCTGGCAGCAGTCGCCCTCTGCGCCCTCTTAAAAGCTTTCATGGATTCACTATTCTTTATTGCCTCTGCAAATAAAATAGAAAATCAGTTACAAGTCAGACAAGTCGGAAAGACAGCTACAAGCAACATACACGGATAATAAAGAAAACACAAAGATACCCAGTTCAGTTTGAAGAAGAGAAGAATTGGTTAGAAATTTCTTTGTGTCAAGATGGGGAGGTTGACCACAGCGTTCTTCCAAGATAGTCACAAAGGCTCGCTCAGCATCATCCAACATCTCCCACGAATACCTGGAGACCCTCACGTCTTTTTGCCATTCCAAGGGAAAAGCAGGTTCGTCATTTTCATCCAGAAAAAAGGGCCGAGCTCCTTCAACAGCTCGGACCTTGAAAAAGTAGTTTTTAAAATCACAGAACGACTCGTCAAACATGGAAAAAACCTTCTTTCCCTGGGTAGAGCGAAAGGAGACCCAAGCTGACTTCTTTTTTACCACACCGGGCTTAGTCAAGACAAAAAGATAGAAAAAGAGAGATTGGGAAGCAGGAATACCAAAACCATTGCACAACAATTGGAAAATTTTAATCAAACCCCAGGATATGGGGTTAAGTTGAGAAGGGGCAACATTACAAGACCATAACAGGTCGGTTTCAAAATTGGTAAAAGGAAGGGTGATACCCAGCTGACCAAAGAAAAAATCATAAGCATAAAAGAAAGGGCGACCATCAACAACCCGAGTTGAAAAGCAGACTCTCTCGTCAGAAGAGGGAGGGACAAGTTCATAGTTCTTCTCATCACCAGAGTTACTGCAGACACTATGAAACTGCCTAAGCTGAGCACAAAATTCAGAATCAACCAGCGAGACACACATGAGAACCATGGAGTCCACCCAATCAGCCATACCCGCGGGAACCTAGGAAGGCATCTCTACAACGTTATTTTGGGAAGACATGAGGTCAACTAAATCCTACAAAAAGAAAAGAAGAATGGATTACTTAAAAAACATCTCGGATAGAGGGCAAAACATCTCGACGGGCGGATAAACAAAAAGGGAAAACCCCAAGACTCAAGACAAAGGTCTTGGGGCATCCCTTGGAGGCAGTAAACAAAGCAAGGTCTTTAAGTTATTTCTACAACCTACATCCCGACACTCATCAAAATAAAATCCAGAAAGAAAACAAAGGAAGCAAAAAATGCAAAAGGTCCACCCTCCTACAGTTTATCAGCGGAAAAACAGCAAAGGCGCAAACTTTTTCGAAATCAAGCAAAAAATCATCAGCAAAGAGCAAGCACTAACATCGAACACACCAAGTAGAAATCATCAAAGGTGCAAACTTTGTCAGAATCAAAAAGAAATCTCCAAACAAAGCGAGGAACAGATGCAGATTCTCTATCGATATCAGACAGGAAACAACCAGAAGCAACAACAAAACCCTAGAAAGCCTCGACGGAAATGCCAAGAGAATGCGTAAAAGAAAGTCAGGGAAAACACATTACAGTGACAAGCAAATACAAGACCACGAAAAAGATTCAAACTTTCAAACATGCAAAATCAAAGCTTCACTAAAAAACTGAAGACGAAGCTATGAAAGAAGCAAGAAAGCTAATACCAACCTGGAAAAAGAAGCAAGCTTCAGGGAAATTGAGGATGGAAGACGAAATCTGGAATTGCCCTCTCACGAGCAAAAAAGCACGAACAAAAGCAGTATCACAGAGAGAAACGCGAAACCACAAAATTCCAGGCGAAAACAGAAGCTTCAGAAAAATCACCAAGCGACGTCGCAAGAAAATTTGAAATGTGGGTGAAAGGCAGAAAATGAATAAGTGCGAAGAAGTTACGAAAAGGGCGAAGGAGAGAAACCGTTTCTTGAATGCAAAATTCAAAAATAGAGAAGTTAGGAGAAACGGGGCAATTAAATGCAGATATTAAAACCGCTTGCATTCCCAAAAAAGCACTAATACAAAAGCGCGCGCTTGTAGAGGAAAACGTTCTACATTCAAAAGCTGCTACAAAAAGGAGCCGAAAAGATGCTTGAGTTCAGCTTCGCTATAAGAAGGACCAAAGTCAAGGACTCGACCTCAACAAAGAAGACCGAGCTTAAGCAGGGGCACTGTTCATACGCTCGGTCGAGATATCCGACCTGGGGTGATCGACGATAAAGCGACCGACCTCTTTAGGTCAAGCAGACCGACTTCTTTATGAAGAACTCGGCCAAATCGATAGGAAAGCCCAAAAAGGGCCCAATTCAAGGAATACGACCCAAATCCAAAGGTCGTTCAGGCCTACAGAGAGAAGGGCGGTTCCATTGAAGATACGCTGACCTCAACCCAAAAGATAAAAATAAGATAAGATAACTAACTTATCTTATCCAAAGGTCACATCTCACCATTATAAATACACTGGAACACCCAGGTATAACTCATACTCTGATTCTACATAACACCTGTTTAATACCCATGCTAACTTAAGCATCGGAGTCTCTTGCAAGTACCCCCACCCTCCGGTGACAAAGGATCAGCAGTACAACCAGTCCAACAAGTCGGACACGACAGCTTCGGTCGTCTCCTACTAGCCGGACACGTCGGTACCGATCCGTACAGAGTATCTCAACCGAGATCAACCTCCAGTTTCAGGTAACCCTCGGAACAGTATCCATTCTGGCGTTTAACGCCCAATTGTTGGCCATTATGGGCGTTTAATGCCCTGCGAGGTACCCTGGCTGGCGTTAAACGCCAGAAACCCCTTTATCACTGGGCATTTTTTTGAACACCCAGGATACTGCAATTCTGGCAATAAACGCCCAGAATGGTACCCATTCTGGCGTTTAAAACCCAAAATGGTACCTTTACTGGCGTTTAACGCCCAAAATGCTCTTTACTGGCGTTTTCTTGCCAGCAAGCTCTTTTTCTCTGCTTTTTGCACTGAATCCTTCTGTAACTCTGTGAATTCCTTCAATTTTGATGATTAACCTTTGAAGAAAAATGTATATCAAACTTCTACAAATATTAAAACAAATAACTTGCTAATGGCTGGGTTGCCTCCCAGCAAGCGCTTCTTTATTGTCTTTAGCTGGACCTTTACTGAGCTTCATTCAAGCCTCAGTTTTGAGCATTCTTGCTCAAAATTGCTTTCAAGATAATGTTTGATTCTCTGTCCATTAACAATGAACTTTTTGTCAGAATCAATATCTTGAAGCTCAACATATCCATATGGTGACACTCCTGTAATCACATATGGTCTCCTCCACCGGGATTTTAATTTCCCGGGGAATAATCTGAGCCTAGAGTTGAACAGCAGAACTTTTTGTCCTGGCTCAAAGACTCTGGATGACAATTTCTTATCATGCCACTTTTTTGCTTTTTCCTTATAAATTTTTGCATTTTCAAAAGCATTGAGTCTGAACTCCTCTAGCTCATTTAGCTGGAGCAATCTTTTCTCACCAGCTAACATAGCATCCAGGTTTAGGAATCTGGTTTCCTAGTAGGCTTTATGTTCCAGTTCCACGGGCAGATGACAGGCCTTGCCATACACAAGCTGGTATGGAGAGGTTCCTATAGGAGTCTTGAATGCTGTTCTGTATGCCTACAGAGCATCATCCAAGCTCTTTGCCCAATCCTTTCTATGGGAAATTACAGTCCATTCCAGGATTCTCTTTAGTTCTCTATTAGAGACTTCAGCCTGCCCATTTGTCTGTGGATGATACGGAGTTGCTACTTTGTGGCTAATTCCATATCGAACCATAGCAGAGTAAAGCTGTTTATTGCAGAAATGGGTACCCCCATCACTGATTAGTCTCTGGGAACACCAAATCTACTGAAAATATGTTTCTGGAGGAACTTCAGCACAGTCTTGGTATTATTAGTGGGTGTGGCAATTGCCTCCACCCATTTGGATACGTAGTCTACTGCCACCAGAATGTAAGTGTTTGAGTATGATGGTGGGAAAGGACCCATGAAGTCAATACCCCATACATCAAACAACTCAATCTCTAAGCTCCCTTGTTGAGGCATGGCATAACCATGAGGCAAGGTACCAGCTCTTTGGCAACTGTCACAGTTACGCACAAACTCTCGGGCATCTCTATAGAGAGTAGGCCAATAGAAGCCACATTGGAGGACTTTAGTGGCTGTTCGCTCACTTCTGAAATGTCCTCCATACTGTGATCCATGGCAATGCCACAGGATCTTCTGTGCCTCCTCTCTAGGGACGCATCTGTGGATCATTCCATCTACGCATCTCTTAAAGAGATATGGTTCATCCCATAAGTAGTATTTTGCATCAGAAATTAGTTTTTTCTTTTGCAACCTGCTGTACTCCTGGGGTATGAACCTCACAGCTTTATAATTTGCAATGTTTGCAAACCATGGTGCTTTCTGAATGGAAAAAAGTTGCTCATCTGGAAAGGTCTCAGAGATCTCAGTAGAAGGGAGGGACGCCTCTGCTACTAGTTCTATCCGGGACAGGTGATCAGCTACCTGGTTCTTTGTCCCTTTTCTGTCTCTTATTTCTATATCAAACTCTTGCAGAAGCAACACCTATCTTATGAGCCTGGGTTTTGAATCCTGCTTTATGAGTAGATATTTAAGAGCAGCATGGTCAGTATACACAATCACTTTTGAACCTACTAAATAGGATCTAAACTTGTCAATGGCATAAATCACTTCAAGTAACTCCTTTTCTATGGTTGTGTAATTCTTCTGTGTGTCATTTAGAACACGACTGGCATGGTAAATGACGTGCAGAAGATTGTTATGCCTTTGTCCCAACACTGCACCAATGGCATGGTCACTGGCATCACACATTAATTCGAATGGTAATGTCCAGTCAGGTGCAGAGATGACTGGTGCTGTGACCAGCTTGGCTTTCAGGGTCTCAAACGCCTGCAGACACTCTGTGTCAAACATAAATGGCGTGTCAGCGACTACTAGGTTGCTTAGAGGTTTTGCAATTTTTGAAAAATCCTTTATGAACCTCCTATAGAATCCTGCATGCCCCAGAAAGCTTCTGATTGCCTTAACATTGGCAGGTGGTGGTAATTTTTCAATTACCTCTACCTTGGCATGATCCACCTCTATCCCCTTACTTGAAATTTTGTGCCTAAGGACAATTCCTTCAGTCACCATAAAGTGACATTTTTCCCAGTTTAAGACCAGGTTAGTCTCTTGGCACCTTTTCAGGACAAGTGCTAGATGATCAAGACAGGAGCTGAATGAGTCTCCAAATACTGAGAAGTCATCCATGAAGACTTCCAGTAACTTCTCTACCATATCAGAGAAGATATAGAGCATGCACCTCTGAAAGGTTGCAGGTGCATTGCACAGACCAAAAAGTATTTTTCTGTAAGCAAATACTCCAGATGGACATGTGAATGCTGTTTTCTCTTGGTCTTGAGGATCCACTGCAATTTGGTTGTAGCCTAAATAGCCATCCAAAAAGCAGTAGTATTCATAGCCTGCTATTCTATCTAGCATCTGGTCTATGAATGGTAAAGGAAAATGATCCTTTCTGGTGGCTATATTGAGCCTTCTGTAGTCAATACACATACGCCACCCTGTAACTGTTCTTGTGGGTACCAGTTCATTCTTTTCATTATGAACCACTGTCATGCCTCCCTTCTTGGGGACAACTTGGACAGGGCTGACCCAGGGGCTATCAGAAATAGGATAAATAATCCCAGCCTCTAGTAACTTAGTGACCTCTTTCTGCACCACTTCCTTCATGGCTGGATTTAGCCGCCTCTGTGGTTGAACCACTGGCTTAGTATCATCCTCCAATAGGATCTTGTGCATGCATCTTGCTGGGCTAATGCTCTTAAGATCACTTATGGACCACCCAAGAGCTGTCTTGTGTGTCCTTAGCACTTGAATTAGTGCTTTCTCTTCTTGTGGATTTAAAGCAGAGCTTATGATCACTGGAAAAGTGTCACCCTCTCCCAGAAATGTATATTTCAGGGATGGTGGTAGTGGTTTGAGCTCTGGTTTAGGAGGTTTCTCCTCTTCCTGAGGGATTTTTAGAGGTTCTTTTATTTCCTCTGGTTCCTCCAAATCTGGCTGAACATCTTTAAAGATGTCCTCTAGCTCTGATTCAAGACTCTCACTCATATTGATCTCTTCCACCAAAGAGTCAATAATATCAGTGCTCATGTAGTCATTTGATGTGTCTGGATGCTGGATAGCTTTGACAGCATTTAACTTGAACTCATCCTCATTGACTCTCAGGGTCACTTCCCCTTTTTGTACATCAATAAGAGTTCGTCCTGTTGCTAGGAAAGGTCTTCCTAGAATGAGAGTTGCACTCTTGTGCTCCTCCATTTCCAGCACTACAAAGTCAGTGGGAAAGGCAAATGGCCCAACCTTGACAATCATGTCCTCAATGATGCCTGATGGATATTTAATGGAGCCATCAGCAAGTTGAAGACATATCCGGGTTGGTTTGACTTCTTTAGTCAACCCAAGCTTTCTGATAGTAGATGCAGGTATTAGGTTGATACTTGCTCCAAGGTCACAAAGAGCTGTCTTGGTACAAGCACCCTCTAATGTGCATGGTATCATCAAGCTTCCTGGATCTTGAAGCTTTTCTGGTAAGCTTTTTAGAATGACTGCACTGCATTCTTCAGTGAGAAACACTCTTTCAGTTTCTCTCTAATCCTTCTTATGACTTAAGATCTCTTTCATGAACTTAGCATAAGAGGGTATTTGCTCAAGTGCCTCTACAAACGGGATCTTTATTTCAAGAGTCCTGAGATAGTCTGCAAAGCGGGAAAATCGTTTATCCTATTTCGCTTGGTGGAGCTTCTAAGGATAAGGTATCTTGGCTTTATATTCTTCAACCTTAGTTGCTGCAGGTTTATTCCCTACAGAAGTGGTTGGAGAAGCCTTCTTAGAGGGGTTACTATCAGCACTTGTAGGTGTCTGATCCCCCATTGGCGTTTGAACGCCAGGATTGGGTGCTAGATGGGCGTTTAACGCCAGCTTCCCACCCTTTTCTGGCGTTTGAACGCCAGAACTGGACAAGGAATGGGCGTTTAACGCTAACTTTTCCCCCTTTTCTGGTGTTTGAACGCCAGAGTTATTCCTCTCTGGGCTCTTGGTGTCCTCAGAGGGATTTTGGGCAGTGGTTTGGTCATCCTCTGTCATTTGTTCCTTTCTTGACTTTTTGCTACTTTGAGCTGAGTTATTCAATGTCTTTCCGCTCCTTAGTTGGATAGCTTGGCATTCTTCTGTTATCTATTTAGATAGCTGCTGTCTTGTTTGATTCAATTGTGCTTCTATATTCTTGTTAGCATTTTTAGTATCTTGGAGCATCTCTTTGAATTCTGCTAATTGTTTTGTCATAAGGAGTAATTGCTGATTAAGTTCAACAATCTGTTCTTGAGGATTACGATCAGTAGTTACTGCCATAGCCTCTTCTTTTATGGAGGACTCACTGTTTTAGTACAGATGTTGATTTCTAGCAACTGTATCTATGAGTTCTTGAGGATTACGATCAGTAGTTACTGCCATAGCCTCTTCTTTTATGGAGGACTCACTGTTTTAGTACAGATGTTGATTTCTAGCAACTGTATCTATGAGTTCTTGAGCCTCTTCAGTTGTTTTTCTCATGTGTATAGATCTACCAGCTGAGTGGTCTAGAGACATTTAAGCTCTTTTTGTAAGCCCATAGTAAAAGATGTCTAACTGTACCCACTCTGAAAACATTTCAGAGGGGCATTTCCTTAGCATCCCTCTATACCTCTCCCAGGCATTATAAAGGGATTCATGATTCTCTTGTTTAAAGCCTTGGATGTCCAGCCTTAGCTGTGTCATCCTTTTTGGAGGGTAAAATTGATTCAGGAATTTGTCTGATAACTGTCTCCATGATTTTATGCTTGCTGTGGGTTGGTTATTTAACCACGTCTTAGCTTGATCTTTTATAGCAAATGAAAACAGTAAAAATTTGTAGACATCCTGATCAACTTCTTTATCACGTACTGTGTCAGCAATTTCTAAGAAATGTGCCAGAAACTCAGTAAGTTCTTCCTGTGGAAGATCGGAATACTGGCAATTTTGTTGCACCATGATAATGAGTTGAGGATTTAGCTCAAAACTACTTGCTTTGATGGAGGGTATACAGATGCTACTCCCATATGCAGCTGTAATGGGGTTAGCATATGACCCCAGAGTCCTTCTGGACTGTTCATTTTCACTTATGTCCATAAGGGAGAAAAGGGAATTGATATGAATTGCAAATAAATTATATTTTTATTTTTTATTTATTTAATTAAAAGTGACCGAAATTAAAATAGAATAAAATAAAATAAATGAAAAATAAAATAAAATAAAATTTCGAAAAAAAGAAAATAAAATAAAAGCAAATTGAAGACTAAATTAATTAATTAATTAAAAAGATTTTGAAATTAGCAATAAAAAATATATGATTGAAAATTATTTTAAAAAAGATTTGATTGAGAAGATATGATTGCAATAAATTAAAAAGATTTGAAAAGATCAATTTTTGAAATTAGAATTTTGACTTGACGAAAAAGAAAAGATATGATTTTGAAAATCTTTGACTACTTTAATGCCAAATTTTAAAAATTATGAGTAAAATAAGGAAAAGATATTTTTTTTTATTTTTGAATTTTATTAAGGAAAGAGAAAAACAACAAAATGACACTAAACTTAGAAATTTTAGATCAAAACAGAGAGGACAAACAAGAAAACTTTGAATGTCAAGGTGAACACCAAGAACACTTTGAAGATCAAGATGAACACCAAGAACAAATTTTTAAAAAATTTTTAAGTAAATAAAAGCACAAAAACACACCAAACTTAAAATTTTTAGAAAATCAAACACAAATTTTTGAAAAATTAAAGGAAAACACAAAGAAGATACCAAACTTAGATTTTTTTTAAAAATCAAGAAAGAACTAAGGACATGAAATTTCAAAAAATTAAAAGAAAATAAAAGCATGCAATTGACACCAAACTTAAAATATGAAACTAAACTCAAATAAAAGACTCTAAACCAACAAAAATAAAATATTCCTAATCTAAGCAACAAGATAAACCGTCAGTTGTCCAAACTCGAACAATCCCCGGCAACAGCGCCAAAAACTTGGTGCACGAAATTACAATCACACTTTTGCAACTCTGCACAGCTAACCAGCAAGTGCACTGTGTCGTCCAAGTAATACCTTACGTGAGTAAGGGTCGATCCCACGGAGATTGTCGGCTTGAAGCAAGCTATGGTTATCTTGTAACTCTTAGTTAGGATATCAATAATTCTCAGATTTAATTGTAAAAAGTAAAAGAACATGAAATAAATACTTGTTATGCAGTAATAAAGAACATGTTGAGGCTTTGGAGATGCTTTGTCTTCGGAATCTCTGCTTTCCTATTATCTTCTTCTTCATGCACGCAAGGCTCCTTCCATGGCAAGCTTTATGTTGGGCATCACTGTTGTCAATGGCTACTTCCCGTCCTCTCAGTGAAAATGTTCTAAATGCGCTGTCACCGCACGGCTAATCATCTGTCGGTTCTCGATCATGTCGGAATAGGATCCATTGATCCTTTTGCGTCTGTCACTACGCCCAACACTCGCGAGTTTGAAGCTCGTCACAGTCATCCCTTCCCAGATCCTACTCAGAATACCACAGACAAGGTTTAGATGTTCCGGATCTCAGGAATGGCTGCCAATGATTCTAGCTTATACCACGAAGACTCTGGTCTGAATCATGAGGCTAAGAGATATGTATTCAATCTAAGGTAGAATGGAGGTGGTTGTCAGGCACGCGTTCATAGGTGAGAATGATAATGAGTATCACGGATCATCACATTCATCAGGTTGAAGTGCAAATGAATATCTCAGAATAGAAGCAAGCGTGATAGAATGGAAAACAGTAGTAATTATATTAATTCATGAAGAACAGCAGAGCTCCTCACCCCCAACAATGGGGTTTAGAGACTCATCAAATAGAGAATACAATATGAAACGTGTAAAGTGTCATGAGGTACAAGATGAATTACTAAAAGTAGTTTTTATAGTAAACTGGTGACCTAGGGTTACAGAAAATGAGTAAGCTAGGGTGTTTAGTGTAAAAATCCACTTCCGGGGCCCACATGGTGTGTGCTTGGGCTGAGCATTGAAGCTTTCATGTATAGAGACTTTTTGTGGAGTTAAACGCCAGCTTTTGTGCCAGTTTGGGTGTTTAACTCTAGCTTTTGTGCCAGTTCTGGAGTTAAACGCCATAATTCTTGAGCTGACGTGGAACGCCTGTTTGGGCCATCAAATCTCGGGTAAATTATGGACTATTATATATTTCTGGAAAGTCCAGGATGTCTACTTTCCAACGCAATTGAGAGCGCACCAATTGGGCTTTTGTAGCTCTAGATAATCCACTTCGAGTGCAGGGAGGTCAAAATCCAACAACATCTGCAGTCCTTTTTCAGCCTCTGAATCAGATTTTTGCTCAGGTCCCTCAATTTTAGCCAGAAAATACCTGAAATCACAGAAAAATACACAAACTCGTAGTAAAGTCCAGAAAAGTGATTTTTTATTTAAAAACTAATAAAAACATAATAAAAACTAACTAAAATATACTAAAAACATACTAAAAACAATGCCAAAAAACGTATAAATTATCCGCTCATCACTAGCACATTAGGCATCAAAACCATGGGTATAAAGTTCGAACAATATGAAACGTTTTCTTCTATGCATTGTACCTTGATATTCCATGGGTCAAGTCAGCAAAAGCAAATGGGAAGTTCTATGGTATCTTAAGCAAATGGGAAGTTCTATCCATGTCGACGAGTGTTGATATGTTCCTTTTTATCCTTTATAAGTTTTTGTTCCAAGAAAGAAATTGAATTGCGTATAAAACCTTAACAACGATATGATGGATGTTTTTAAAACATATTTCTACCAAACAATATGTATATGGAGCAAATTATAGCACCTGTTATAGTACTACATAATTGTCCTCTTATGAAAAAAGTTTGCCGGAACATGAAAGCGAAATTGATGGAAGCTCTATCCCTAATCCTCGAAAGTACATGTATTTGACAAGTTCTTTACCTTAGTAAAAAGAGCAAAACTTCTTACAAAATTTACTTAGATTAGTGTTTTGAAATTTATAATATTGTTTTTACCAACGTAACAATTACATCCCATACTTAATTTATTGCTAAGAGGGCCATAAATCAAAATCCAAATGAAAGTTAAGCTCTTGCCAATTTTTTTTAAATATCTCGATGCATTCATAGTGAAGCATAGATTATTAAACTTTCTAATCTTAATCTCTTTCATAAGTAGATTTCTTGTGGAATGATATGGAGGAGTTTGGATTTTACTATGTCATCAAATCAAGTAAGATATTTAGATTATTCCAATTTTATTAGTTAAATATATCACTCAAAAAAATGTTTTCTTACCTGTTGAGAGAGATAAATATTAAATAAAGACAAACAGAAAAGAAAACATAATGTTACTTTCTGTTAATCGTTTGTAAACATAGCATGCTTTAATGCATCAACCAACAACGCTAAGAAAAACAATAAAAAGATGACTTCAATTGTGGTTGAATTCAACCCCAAGTTTTAGATTATTCCAGTTTTATTAGCTAAATATATCACTGAAAAAATTGTTTTCTTTCCTGTTGAGAGAGATAAATATTAAATAAAGACAAACAGAAAAAGAAAACATAATGTTACTCTCTATTAATCGTTTATAAAATAGCATGCTTTAATGCATCAACCAACAACTTCAAGAAAGACAATAAAAAGATGACATCAATTGTGGTTGAATTCAACCCCAAGTTTTAGTTCCAATCATTCGTTCACTTTAGAACTCCACTTAAACAACCATTTTTTGACCATGCAAAGATTTTGCGCCATTCTTTCTAATCAAAATTTGGTCTTTACTCTAATGTCATAGTGAAAACAAAAGCTAATTATCCAATCCAAGGGGTGATATTGGTATTCTTTTTAGTACAAGATTTAGCACACAGTACCCTTACAACTTCAAATTTTAGATATTTTCGTACCAAAAAGCTATCATTATTGTTAAGTTAGTTGCCACAATCTTTTTCAACTGTAATAACAAAATTCTTGTCGAATTTCATTTTCTTCTTAACAACTTCATATTTGTGAACCATAACTATGCTATATTTGTTGTTTTGCTAGCACGTTAGGCATCAAAACCATGGGTATAAAGTTTGTAACAATATGAAACGTTTTCTTCTATGCATTGTAACTTGATATTCCAAGGGTCAAGTCGACAAAAACAAATGGGAAGTTCTTTGGTATCTTAAGCGTTGTTCACCATAACGTTCTCCTTTTACATTTTAACCTTGGCAAATGAGCTGGATATGCTATCACTTTTGAACATAATATGCAAAACTCTCAAATATAATACGAGGTGCGAAATTTATATCATATTCTTTAGTGCACACCAACTAAACAAAATTCCTTATATGTTCAAAGAATTTTTTTTTCTAATTTTCCTAATTTGCGTACTTTTATTTTCTCAAAAGAAAAGACATTGAATATATCGCTCTATTTTAAAATGATTGTTAATTATTTATATATTGATTCTAGCTATTTCTTGCGAATCAAGTAGGGCAAAATACACCTAATACTAGAATACTACCAACAGATATATAATGATATCACTAATGTGCTGTGATACACCCTGATGATTTATAGAAATAGAATATGAAAACTTTTATTAACACGGATTAACAGGGAAATTAAAAGTTTTATACATGTCGATAAACTAAGGAAAGAAATATGTAGGCCTATTAGCTCAGTTGGTTAGAGCGTTGTGCTAATAACGCGAAGGTCGCAGGTTCGAGACCTGCTTGGGCCATTAGAGTAAATATATTTTTTAAAGCCATGAATTTTCAAAGTATAAAAATAATGGCCTATCCATGTCGACGAGTGTTGATATGTTCCTTTTTGAAACATATTTCTACCAAACAATATGTATATAGAGCAAATATTAGCACTTGTTATGGTACTACATAATTGTCTTCCTATGAAAAAAGTTTGCCGGAACATGAAAGGGAAATTTATGGAAGCTCTATACCTAATACCCGAAAGTACATGTATTTGACAAGTTCTTTACCTTAGTAAAAAGTGCAAAACTTCTTACAAAATTTACTTAGATTAGTGTTTTGAATTTTATATTCTTTATTTTACCAACGTAATAATTACATCCGATACTTAATTTATTGCTAAGAGGGCCATAAATCAAAATCCAAATGAAAGTTAAGCTCTTGCCAATTTTTTTAAATATCTCGATGCATTCATAGTGAAGGATAGATTATTAAACTTTCTAATCTTAATCTCTTTCATAAGTAGATTTCATGTGGAATGATATGGAGCAGTTTGAATTTTACTATGTCATCAAATCAAGTAAGATTTTTAGATTATTCCAGTTTTATTAGTTAAATATATCACTCAAAAATTGTTTTCTTACCTGTTGAGAGAGATAAATATTAAATAAAGAGAAACAGAAAAAGAAAACATAATGTTACTCTCTGTTAATCGTTTATAAACATAGCATGCTATAATGCATCAACCAACAACGCCAAGAAAGACAATAAAAAGATGACTTCAATTGTGGTTGAATTCAACCCCAAGTTTTAATTCCGATCATTCGTTGACCTTAGAACTCCACTTAAACAACCATTTTTGACCATTCAAAGGTTTTGCGCCATTCTTTCTGATCAAAATTTGGTCTTTGCTCTAATGTCATAGAGAAAACAAAAGCTAATTATCCAATCTAAGGTGTGATATTGGTATTCTTTTTAGTACAAGATTTAGCACACATTACCTTTACAACTTCAAATTTTAGATATCTTCGTACCAAAAGCTATCATTATAGTTAAGTTAGTTGCCACAATCTTTTTCAACTGTAATAACAAAATTCTTGTCGAATTTTATTTTCTTCTTAACAACTTCATATTTGTGAACCATAACTATGCTATATTTGTTGTTTTGCTAGCACATTAGGCATCAAAACCATGGGTATAAAGTTCGAACAATATGAAACATTTTCTTCTATGCATTGTAACTTGATATTCTATGGGTCAAGCCGGCAAAACCAAATGGGAATTGAAGTTCTATGGTATCTTAAGCATTGTTCACCATAACGTTCTCCTTTTACATTTTAACATTGGCAAATGAGCTGGATATGCTATCACTTTTGAACATAATATGCAAAGCTCTCAAATATAATACGAAGTGCGAAATTTATATCATATTCTTTAGTGGACACCAACTAAACAAAATTTCTTATACGTTCAAAGAATTTTTTTTTCTAATTTTCCTAATTCGCGTACTTTTATTTTCTCACAAGCAAAGACATTGAATATATCGCTCTATTTTAAATTGATTTGTTAATTATTTATATATTAATTCTAGCTATTTCTTGCGAATCAAGTAGGGCAAAATACACCTAATACTGGAATACCACCAACAGAAATATAATGATATCACTAATGTGCTGTGGTACACCCTGATAATTTATTAAAATAGAATATGAAAACTTTGATTAACACGGATTAACAGGGAAATTAAAAGTTTTATAGATGCCGATAAACTAAGCAAAGAAATATGTAGGCCTATTAGCTCAGTTGGTTAGAGCGTCGTGCTAATAACGCGAAGGTCGCAGGTTCGAGACCTGCATGGGCCATTAGAGGAAATATGTTTTTTAAAGCCATGAATTTTCAGAGTATAAAAATAATGGCCTATTGATGAATCCATATTTGACGATATATTTTGGTTTGATTTGAGTGGATTTCATCACATAAACCCACGTTTATTCATGTAAATAGCATGCTTTTGTGTTTTCTCTCCAAAATGTGCCTAATTGCGAAAATATACTATTTTATGCCTATTTTAATCATGTTAGTCCCACTTTTATGCTATTCGGTGCCATGACATGATTGTTAAGTGATTTTAGGTCCTAGAGGCAAGTTTGGCAAGGCGAAAGTAGAACGAAGCATGAATAAAGTGAGAAAACATGAAGAAAACAAAGGAGAAGCACACATTGGAGTGTGCGTGCGCACAGCCACCTATGCGTACGCACAAGAGCCACAAAACCATGTGTGCGTACGCACGACATCCTGTGCGTACGCACAAGAAGAAAATCAGTATGTCTGCGTACGCACAGGTACCAGCGTGTGACCTCAATAATGCAAATCGATGGTGGTGATTTCTGGGCCTCCAGAGCCCAATTTTTGGACCCTCTGAAGCTGATTCTTTCTATATTAGACACTGCCTCGCTCCATGTGAAAGGGGGAGCAATTAGCGTTAGATTTTAGTCATGTAGTTCATTTTCTAGAGAGAGAAGCTCCCCCTTCTCTCTAGAACCTAGGGTTTTTAGTTTAATTCCCTTGTAATTTCTATGTTTGATTCTTGTTTTGATCTAGTTTCTTTTACCTTTCTTTACTTTATTGTTTTAATCTCCTTAGTTTATCTTATTAATTTCTCATTTTGGTTATTCTTATGTTTAAGCACACTCTTGTTATTTTAATTTACATTTAATACAATTTATGTTTCATGTCATTTATTGCTTAATTGAGTTGCTATCTTTACTTTCCTTGCTTGGTAGTTGTAGCATTTATTATTTCTTGTCATTTTACCATGCTTTCTTTACATGCCCACCAAGTGTTTGACAAAATGCTTGATTGGGCTTGTACCTAATTTTTCACACTCTTGGTTGAGAAATTGGGTGTTTGGGTGAACTTGAGTGGTGAATATCCATTCCACATTGTGTGAGTGTTGTTAATTAATTTTGTTTCCTTTGACTCTAAGTGACCTACTATTGTTGACTTAGGACTTAGGGATTGAGATTAATTATGCCTAGTTGACTTGTCCTCGATGTAGGGTTGACTAATTGGGATTAATTCACAAACAATTACCACGTTTGTGGTCCACAGCTAGGATAAGAATCCTTAATTACCCACTTCTTGCCAAGAGTCCTTTTTAGCTTTCAATTTCCATTTTCATTGCCTTTACTTGCCTTCATTTAATTTCTTGCATGTTAAGTTACCTTCTTACATTTTAATTTCTTGCCAATTGCTATCATCAAACCCCCATTTCTCTCATAGCCAATATATGAGCACTTTAATTGTAACTCCTAGGGAGAACGACCCGAGTTTTAATTACTCTTGGTTTATATGTTTTGAATTTAATATTTGATAGTGAGAATTCTTGTTGGTTTGGACTATGCTATGAACGAATTGATACTTTTAATCCATTGATTCCAAACTATACACAAGAATCTCTCATCGTCAAATTTGGCACAGTTGCCGGGGAGTTGCAATGGTGTTGTTGTTGGCTATTGTATATATGTTAACATGTAAATAGCTTGCTTTCTGATTGTCTTTGTTGATGGTTAGGATTGGGATCCCGGAGGACATTGGACATTTTAGCATTGGTGGGGAAAGCAAGCACAAGCCACCATAGCAAGGGCTTTTCCAATTGTCTAACTTAAAGACATTAAATAAAAGTGTTTGGTAACGTTGTTCTAACTCTTCTCTTTTTGTATATATTTTGGTTTATTGCATGTTTGTTTGCTTTGTTACCTTAGAATTAGTTTAATTTTAAAATTTGTAAGTTAATTTTGGTTTGGATCATGAATTTATGGGTTCTTGCATGTTTTGGTGTTGAGTTTTGATTGAGCTAAGGCTTGGTGCGTTGGATTTTTTAAGAAATTTTTTTTGGGAAAAACAGGGCATGTGTGTGCGCACACCCTTGTGCGCACGCACACAACAACAATTTTTCACTTCCTGTGCGTACGCAACCCACCTGTGCGTACGCACACAAGCTTTTATGCCCTCTGTTCGCAGCGCCAGCACGCCTTGTGCGCACGCGTTCTCCTGTTTTCTGCGACCTGTACATGCGCACCTGCTCGTGCGTGCGCACACATGCCCTTTTTCGCACTATCTGTACGGACGCACAGGCTTGTGTGTCCATATGCCAACTTGCAACCACTCTGGTGGGAGCGTTGGCACAGCCTGTGCGTGTGAACCTCTGCCCCTTATGCTCTTGTGCACGCGCGCGGACCTGTGTGCGCACGCACACATGATCCAACAAAAAAAGTGTTATGTGCATGCGCACAGCTCTGTGCGCACACACACGTCTTTAGACCCTCTCTCCAGCAGTGCTCGCACATCTTGTGCATCTGAACGCCCCATAATTCTGGCTGGTGTGTGTATGCACACATCTGAACGCCCCACTCCTCACCTCTTTTCTTCTTTCCTTCTTTCTTCTTCTACCCCCTCATCCCGACACAGCCACCCGACCCATCCTTCCGGTGACCACCACCATCACCGTCCGACCACCGCCACTGCCGGAACCACCACTGCCACCATCTCTCTCTATCTCTCCCCCTCTCTTTCTTCTCTTTTCTTCTTCTCTCTTCTTTCTTTCTTCTTTTTCTTCTTTCTTTCTTCTTTTCTCCGGCGAAGTTCCGCCACCGTGAGCCTCACAGTGGCTAACACAAGTGCCACTGTTGCCTATCCCTTTCTTTTCTATTCTACATCTTTTCAGTTTTCTTATTTTAACTTTAATTTTCTTTCTATGCATAGTTGCTTGTTTGATTTTCGTTTTCTTTATTTAATTTTGGTAATTTAGCTTAAGTTTTGTTTAATTGTTTGTTTGCTGCTTCGCAAGTGTTCAATTTTGACTTATGGGTTGTTTATGCTTGAAATTTTAGCTTGAATTATTGAATATGTGCACTGCATACTATGTGTTTGACATAATGCCTAAATGAACTTTTTGTTTAATTCATATGTTGTCATGACCATATGTGTTAGACTATATCCTTGTTTGGCATTCTAATCAAGAATTGTGCACTTTTGAATGATGATGATGTTATTTGGGATTGAAATTTCAATAATATACTTGTTTAATGCTTTGAGTTGCTAGAACCAAATTGATTTAGAAATTGACTTTTAATCTCTTATTTGGTGCAATTTTTAACAAGTACATATTGAATTTAGTGAATTGAATGCAATTGCTTGTTCATGATGGTTTTTAAGTCAATATAATCACATCATAAGGTATTTGCTCCTTGTTAATGCTTTACATTTGTTTGAGTTGACTTGACTTGATTCTTATCAAGACTTGTCACTTTTTTGTAGCAAGCACCTTCCCATGTGATTATTTGATTGTTCTCAAGGATGAATAAGTAGTTTCTCCTCATCATTGCATTGGTTATTGTTTGTTGTGCTATTTTATATCAATTTTGCTCTTTCACTTGCACAACTTCAATATCCAATAATTCCTACATTCAATTCACTCTTGTTGGTAGTTGCCTAAGTTTGCTTGTCCTTAATTGATGCTCATCTATTGCTTGCATCTTAGGCCATTTAATTGAGGAACTCATGCTTACTTTTTCATTGTGTGGATGCCACTTTAACTGGCCGTTGTGTGTATTCCACACCACTATGCAAACTTCCTCAATTAGATGCTTATTTGCTCGCTCCTTTACCCTTTTGTGCCACTTGCCCTATGATTCTTAATTATACTTTATTCATTCTTTTTGAGGATGAGACGTGAGGCAAGGAGCCGGGAGAGGAGGAGAACACCGAGGATGGAGACGCCAAGAATCCGTTGGACATTGGCGGTTTCCACACAACGCGAGCCCCCGCATCTACCAATCGAAGGTGGAACCACTTGGGAGACATTCTCCCCAGATTGTGTTCGTGCACGGAGGACCATGCACTGCTTAAGTGTGGGGGAGGATTCATCATTTTTGGGGCATAAACTTTCTTTCCAAACACTCCGCATTTTACTTTGTTTTTGTTTCTTTTTACTATGTCTCTTGTAGATATTTGGAGTATTTTTGACTGTTGCATTGCATTTAGTATATATACACTACAAGAAAAATACCCATTCAGCCACACTTTTTTTAAGCTATATTTAAAAAGCTTAGCCTATTCATAGAATAGGCTACGCTTTTCTAGGTGTTGCCTTTTTTTAGAGAAAAAGAAACACAATTCTGGCATCATTTAAAAAGTGTAGCCTTAGGTATTATAGAAATCACTTGTAAAGCGTATTTGTATGTTAATATCTATGAGTCCACTTTTTATATCAAAGAGAGCGCTTTTTGAGGGTAGCCTATTTGTTAAGTTTTGGGTGGGCTTCAAAAGTGATGCCTAATAAGCGTTTTTCCCTCTTTTTCCCGATCGAAAGCAAACTCACAACACTTAGTGAAATTTTTGTTCCATCCAAAGCTCATTATCCCCTTTCTGAAACTCACAATACTTAGTGAATCACAGTGCCTTTATCCCCTTTTTGGAACCACACGAGTCACAGCGCCTTTGTTCCCTCCAAAGCTCATCACTCATCATCACGAAGAACCTTCTCTGAAACCCTCTGTGAAATTTTTGTTATCACAGCGCCTTTATCCCTTTTCTGAAACCCTCTCACCATCGCGAAGAACCACACGCAGCACTCACTATCGCCACTGACCGTCGCTCCTCTTCGCCCTCCTACACTGAGCTGCGCCGCTCTCAGCATCGTTATCTCTGCGCTTCTCATCATCCTTTCCCTTTCAGTTCGATTGTCATTGCTGTAACCCTCACCTTCGCCATTCTCAGTTTCTCACCGTCGCTGGTGACTATCGCCACGCAGTAACCACTCACCACCAGTCACCGTCGCTGTTGATCGTCGCTGTTGCTGCACTGACCATCACTCTTCTTCGCTGTTCTTCTCATAATCATCTTCTCTGTCCTCACATCATTGAGTATGTATGTATTGATTTCTATTTGGTTCTGCAATTTCAAAGGTTTAGGGTTCCAATTTTAGGGGTTTTAATCTATAAAATATGGGTTTGTGAATTGTGATTTGATAACATGCATGCTGTTGTTGATGAAGATGCGTGGTTTAACAGATTATTTTTTTGCCTGTTTTGTACTTATAAATAACTAACTCATTCGGGGGAAAGTGTTTATGATAGTCTATTATTTATTAAGAATTAGAATGCTCATGATAAGACATAAGTAAAAACTGGAAGAAGTTAGGGAAAAGAGTATTGGCTTTCACAACAACGATGAAGATTTTTGTTCATTGAAATATTCATTCAATTGGACACAAGGGAAAACTTAAGAAAAATATTAATTCCCTTATGCTCATGATTGCTGATTGCAGATCCTTCTTCACGGGGCATCTACCTGAGGGAGGCTACTGCTTTCCAACAATCTACTGAGGTGAGAGCATAATCAGCTTGTGCACCATTGATGATCAAAGTATATCTTTAGGTCAAATATTTGAAAAAATTATGATTTGAAAATGGATTAAATATTGGAATGAGGGAAAAATACTACTAGACATGCTACTTTTGCATTTGTCTTTACTTAAGCATGTTTAGGTGAACCAATTAACAAAAGAAAAATAGAAATTGTGTTGATAGTTTAGACTTAGAGTATTTTGATTGTTTTCTTGTTCAATTGCTTTTATATTTTTGTTTGTTTATATATGCTTTGTAGGACTCATGATGACCATTTTGTGCTTTCCTATTCTCTCTTAAGAGTACTTTTATTTTATCATAACTTTTTAGTAATTTATTAATAGAACGATAGATTTGATAACATGCATGCTGTTGTTGATGTAGAGTTTTGTTGCAGTGTTTAAAACAAGAGCAATATGATATTCTTTGAATAAATAGAAATGCAATGGTAAAATTTTATGGTTGTAGAATGTGGGAAGATCAGGTCAGAATTTGGATTGGATACTAAATGAAATTTGATTTCCAACTTCAGTCTTAAACAGCAATCCTGAAGTGTGTGCTGTTTTAGCGCTGATCAGAAAGCAATGTCCTTCCATCTTGATTTTATGAAGTTGAATGAATCCATTTTCTAAATTTACAGCTCTGTGCCTTTCTTCTACTCATAAGCACTAACATAATTTTTTTTTGTATTCTTTTAGGAACAAGTAAAGCTACAAAATTCTTGAGAGCCAATTGAATTTCTCTTTTCAAAGTACCGGAAGAAACAGTAGAGCTACTTGGGAAATCTGACCTATATTTCTTTAGCCCCGAGCATCCTCTATTGACCAAACAAGCTCAGAAAGCCATTGACTGGGCTGTGGATGATAAATCGAAGCCAGGTATTATGGTTTTTGCCTCTCAGTTCCATTCCAAAATTTGTTCAATAAATGAGTTAGACTCATTGTCAGTTCGGATTTTCCATTTCGTGTTGTACTACTTTGCAAGTTACTATTTCACAAAATTAAAATGAACTGGAAAGAAACTTTGAGTTGTCTTGTGCCCTATATGAAAATGATTTTAATCTGTGTATGACTGTGGTAATATTACATGTTAGAAACATATAGGATATACCTGATTTATTTTTTTCATCTAATCAGTTTTCAGGGTTTATGATCTTTATGTACTTCTTTGAAACTTACTTGGATATATGACAACTTAAGGCACTGATAAACCCCAATTTTGTGGTTTATATTGAGTAGAAATTGGGGGATTTCGTTAATATTTCTCACACTTATTCACTAGAATGGCATGATTTTGTGTTCTCTTCCTAATTTTGCTTCATGATGAAAAATATGCTTATTTTGCCTTAGAATTGCTATATTTTGAACCTCTTTTATTGCCATTCGATGCTGTGGTGTATTTGTTAAGTGATTTCAGGATTTATAGGGCAACGATGGCCTAGAAGAGAGAAAGAAAGCATGCACAAGAGGAAGGAACATGAAGATTTGGATTTTAGGGAACTTCAGAATGGGCGCGCATACGCACTTCACGCGCATGCGTGGATGAGGATAGCTGGAAACGGCGCGCACGGAAGGACGCATCCGCGCGGATTAGAGAAATCCCACCGATGCGCATGCGCATATTGCGCGCACGCGTGGATCTCAAAAGCAATCGGCGCGCACGCGAGGAGGCTGCATGTGACCTCATTAAAGGAAATCGTGCCTGGCGATTTTTGAGGCTCATCAGGCCCAAATTTTAGCTGTTTCTGGATGGAAAAGACCCAAGGATGCTAGGGGGAAAGGGGGAGATCAATCATTTTACACATAGACATAATTTTTAGCTAGTTTGAGTTCTTTGTTCTTCTAGAGAGAGAAACCTTTGTTCCTCTCTAGATCTAGCTTTAATTTGATCTTCCCTTGTTGAATTCTGAATTGGATCTTGTTAATTACTAGTTTTAATTGTTTAATTTGAATTCCCTAGTGTAATTTTGGTTAGATCTTGTGTTAGTTTTATGTTTCCTTGTTGTTTGTCATTTCATACCCATTTCATGAATATTGTGGATCTTGATTTGTTATTGTTGCATTGATGATTTCCATGATTAATTATGTTGTTTGAGTGATTGTATGTTGATAATTGTTAGTGGGTACTTGTTAGTTCAAATTTAATTCCAATTTAAATAGGTCATTTATTAATGCTTACCATGTGTTTGATGAAATGTTTCCTTTGATTATGGAGTAGTCTTTTTTACTCTTGGCCTAGGCTAAGGGAATTGGGTAAGCTTGAGTCATTGGGTCTAATAGATTTGATGATTTGGGAACCCTTAGTGGTCAATTTGATAGCCATTGATACTAGCCTACTATCAAGTTAATTGGTAGTTAGGTTGGACCTTATGGGTTGATGTTGACCAAACCATTTAACATACTTCAAGTATAGAAGTAAACTTAATGAGTTTGGTTCCTCATAATTGTCAAGATATGATTATTAAACAAGGATAGTGACCCCAGTTCCCATGTCTAGCCAAGAGTTGCTTTTATCATTCATATTTGAAAACTCAAAAACCTTGATTGCCTTGTTTTAGTTATAGTTACTTGCTTAGTTTAGAATTATTTACATTTTGCTCTAATTGTTTGAATTAGTTTCTTACATTCCAAGATTACTTGCTTGTTAAGATTCCTAGCTTAATTTCTTGCTCATGACTTGCAACCCCGGATTTCTAACCAATGTTGAAGCACATGTTGCCCATTCCTTGTGAGACGACCCGAGGTTTGAATACTTCGGTTACTTTTATTGGGGTTGAACTTGTGACAAACAAATTCCCTTCTAAATTTGATACTCGAGGATTGTTGTTGGAAAGAGCTATACTTGCAACGGGATTTTATTGAGAAATTCTATACCAACATAGTCCACGGGTTCCATCAAATTTTTGGCGCCATTGCTTGGGAATGGTTGCAACATATGCCTTGATATTGGTTATGTGAATATGTGAATATTGTAGATAGTTTACTTTTTTTTAATACTTAGGTATAGTTTAGATTTCTTTTGCATGTGTGCTATGACTCCCAAGTTTGATGACTCAGTCTCAACCGAATTCTAGCTTAGCCGAGTTTGACCCCGATATTGAAAGGACTTTGTTACACACTCGGCAAGCTAGACGGCAGTTGGATTATACGGCTAGTTTTTGTGCGGTTTTATCTAGGAGCTTGCGTAAGCATCATGCTGCTATCCATTTTTTGTGCGGTTGAATTTAGCTCCATTAAAGAAGTTGGCGGCGAAGTTTGCATTAGCTGATAAGAGCGTGATCACTGTGATGGGAATAGCAGAAGATGTACTTGTGGCAATCAAGGACTTGGTCTTTCCGGTTGAATTTTACATCCTTGAAATGCCTCCAACAGAAAATAGAAGCTCATCCTCCGTTCTACTTGGTAGACCCTTCCTCAAGACCTCTAAATTCAAGTTAGATGCCTTCACCGGCACATATTCCTTTGAGGTTGGAGACAAAACTATCAAGTTCAATTTGGAAGAAGCCATGAAGCATCCTCTCGAAGAGCATTCCATTCTCCGATGTGATGTAATCGATGAAGTGGTAGCGGAAATGCGAGAAGAAGATCACAACAAGTTATGCTACCCTATTGTTGAAGAGACAGATGACCAAGAGGGTGAATATGAGAAAGTTGTTGAGAATGAACTCCGTGAGCCTGATGAAAAGGAACCTCAACTTGAGGCAAATAGTGAATTGAAGCCTCTTCCACCTCATTTGAAGTATGCTTTCTTAGAGGACAACCAAAAGTTTCCAGTCATTATTGCTAGTGAGCTTTCTACCGAAGAAGAAGAAAATCTCCTAGATGTTCTAAGAAAGTACAAGAAGGCAATTGGTTGGAGCCTAGCTGATATTGTGGGGATTGACCCTCGCAAGTGCATGCATTGTCTATTTCTCCAAGAGGGAGCTAGGCCGGTTAGGCAACCGCAAAGGAGGCTCAACCTGACCATCCTTGATGTGGTAAAGAAGGAGGTCACTAGGCTACTTGGTGCGGGTATCATATACCCAATTTCTGACAGTGAGTGGGTAAGCCCAGTCCAGGTTGTTCCCAAGAAATCGGGCATCACTGCGGTTAAAAAGGATTATGGTGAAGTGGTCACCAAGAGAGTACAAAATGCGTGGCGAGTGTGCATCGATTATAGGAGGTTGAACGCCGCTACAAGAAAGGACCACTACCCTTTGCCCTTTATCGACCAGATGTTGGACCGTTTGGTGGGTAAATCCCATTATTGCTTTCTTGATGAATTCACTGGTTACTTCCAAATTCACATTGCTCTTGAAGATCAGGAAAAGACAACATTTACTTGCCCTTTTAGCACCTTTTCCTACAAAAGGATGCCATTTGGACTATGTAATGCACCTGCTACTTTTCAGCGGTGTATGACCAGTGTCTTTTCCGATCTAATGGAGAATTGACTGGAAGTCTTTATGGATGACTTTAGTATTTATGGAACTTCATTTTATTGTTGCTTAGAGAACTTGGCCAAGGTCTTAGCTAGATGTGTTGACACTAATCTTGCCTTAAATTTTGAAAAATGCCACTTTATGGTAAGACAAGGCATAGTGCTAGGACATGTAGTATCTCATGAAGGCATTTATGTAGACCCGGCCAAGGTCGATGTTATCACCACTTTACCTCACCCCTCGTCTGTGAGGGAGGTCCGCTCGTTTTTGGGGCATGCAGGATTTTACAGGCGCTTTATCAAAGATTTCAGCAAAATTACTTTTCTATTGTCGCGCCTACTCCAAAAAGATGTGGATTTTGAGTTTGATAGTGCATATGTGAATGCATTTGAAGAGTTAAGGAGAGTTTTTACCACAGCATCGGTCATACGAGGCCCCAATTGGACGTTGCCATTCGAGATAATGTGTGATGCGTCAAACCATGCTGTAGGTGCTGCGCTTGTACAGCGCGATGGTAAACTCCCTTATGTCATTGCTTACTCTTCTAAAACACTGGATGCTGCACAATCCAACTATACCACTACGAAAAAGGAACTCCTAGCTATTGTTCATGCTTTAGATAAATTCCGGTCTTATTTGCTAGGATCCAAGATAGTGGTATACACGGATCATGCAGCTTTAAAGTACTTATTGACAAAGAATGAGTCAAAACCTAGACTCATACGTTGGATCTTGCTTTTGCAAGAATTTGACATTGAGATTAGGGACCAGAGTGGGTCTCAAAACTTGGTTGCGGATTATTTAAGCCGCCTGGAAAATTTAAAATTTGACCCATTTTCGATCAACGACTCATTCCCATTGGATAGTTTGCATGCTGTGTCGGATAGTTTTCCTTGGTTTGCCCCAATAGAGAACTACTTGGTTGCGAAAATCTTCCCTCCCAACTTTTCTAAAAACCAAAGGGACAATTTGAGGAGTGATTCTAAATACTACATTTGGGATAACCCTCACTTGTGGAAGAGAGGCGTAGACCAAGTAATTCGAAGATGTGTGCCAGAATCTGAAATTCAACCCATTCTTGAAGCTTGCCATTCGTCCGAATGTGGTGGACACTTTGGCCCACAAAGGACAGCTAAAAAGGTGTTAGATTGTGTATTCTGGTGGCCAACCTTGTTCAAGGATGCTAACCGGTTCTGTGTGTCTTGCCATCAGTGTCAGAAGTCGAGAAACACGTCCCAAAGGGATGAGATGCCTCAGCAACCTATGTTGTTCTATGAGATATTTGATGTATGGGGCATTGACTTTATGGGACCGTTTTCCAACTCAAGTGGGTATCTATATATTCTGTTAGCAGTTGACTATGTGTCAAAGTGGGTAGAAGCAATACCTACCCGCCTTGACGACGCCAATACCGTTGTTTCTTTTATTAGAAATCACATTGTATGCCGTTATGGGTCGCCACGAGGAATCGTGAGCGACCAAGGATCCCACTTTTGTAACAGGAAAGTAGAGGCACTATTCAAGTGCTATGAGGTATTGCATAAGGTTGCTACTGCTTATCATCTGCAAACCAATGGACAAGCGAAAGTGTCCAACCGGGAGATCAAGAGACTCTTGGAGAAAGTAGTCAATCCACAAAGGAAGGATTGGAGCTTCCGGTTAGGAGATGCACTATGGGCGTATAGGACGGCCTACAAGACTCCTTTAGGGATGAGTCCCTTCCAGATCGTCTATGGTAAGGCATGCCACCTTCCGGTGGAAATCGAGCATAAAGCCTATTGGGCAGTAAAGCAGTGCAACATGGATCCAACCAAGGCAGGAGTGGCCAGGAAATTACAGCTACAGGAGCTCAAGTGTTTGAGGAGCGAAGCATATGAGAATGCCCGGATTTACAAGGAAAAGACTAAGGCATTTCATGATCATCACATCCGAAAGAAGGATTTTCAAGAAGGTGATGAGGTTCTCCTCTACAACTCGAGGCTTAGATTCATGCCTGGCAAGCTCCCGTTCTAGATGGGAAGGACCCTTCAAGGTGAAGGAGATAAAGCCCTATGGAGTGGTGGAATTGTTTGACCCTAAAAGTGAAGCAACTTTCAAAGTGAATGGACATAGAGTGAAGAAGTACCATGGCTACAAGCTCCCAAAAGAGCTAGAGGTGTTCCTGCTAACGGATGCACCAAAGGGAGAGGAAGCTTAAGCAGAGGACCGTCCAACTTAAGGACGTTAAAGAAAAGTGCTTGGTGGGAGGTACCCACCATGGTAAGATCTTACTTGTGTATACCATTTTGCTTTTAGCCTTAGATTCTTGTGAATTTTGTGACTTCTAGATGTTGTTGATTACTTAGGAATGCTAGTTTTATTGTTCTTGTTGGATAACTAGGATATCTAGATAGATTTCATCATTTTGGTATGGATGAATTATTGAAGTTAGAGAAAATGCTTTGTCTTGAATGCTGCATGAATTTATAAGTGTTTTCTTGACTATTAGCTTGAACATCTGCCAAAAAGGTGTTAGAATAGCTTTTTCCTATGTTGTATAAAAAAAAAAGAAGAAGGGAAAAAGGGCATTCGCGCACGAGCGCACTCTGCGCACGCGTACCGGTGGTGCATTTTATACTCTTGGGCCAAACACCCGAGAGTCATGCCCACTTTGTGCCCATTTCGTGCTAGACACCCACGCGCCAGCGTACGTGCCTCTTGAGCGCCCCCTTGCAATTTGACCATCGACGCGCAAGCGCACTATGCGCACGCGCGTCGATGGTGCAATCTGAACTCCCTAGTACAAAAACCAGAGAATTGTGCCATACTGGTGCCCAATCTGTGCCCACACCGACGTGTCCGCACACTGCGCGCATCCGCGCCGGTCGCCAATTGACTCAGGCATGCGTCCGCGCACTGTGCGCGTCCGCGCGCCTCTGCTGTATACCAACTCTGGTACAATTTACCCGAGACTTAGGCCAACTTTGTGCCTGTCCTATGCCAGGGGCACAGCTGTATTCACGCGTACGCGCCAATGACGCGCACGCGTCCCTTGACTAACCCTCACCGACGCGCCAGCGCACCGTGCGCGCGCGCTGGTCGCGCAAACCAGTTTTAAAGCTAGCGTGCCCTGCTTCTATCCCTCTCCCATCTTCTTTCTTATTTCCTTCTTCTTCCTACTCCATCACCTCTCTTCTTCTTTTTTCTTCCACAATCCACCACCACCGTCTCCGGTTACTTACCGGCGACCACCACCACTTCCTGTGGCCCTACATCTCTTCTATCTCTTTCTCATCTTCACAAAAGAAAACGCCACCTTGTTCTTTTACACTTCTCAAGGTTTTACTTCCTCCATATCACATCTATTACTTTATTTGCATAATCTCTTCTTCTAGTTAGATTTTTCTTATTTATTTACTTATTTTCTCTTTTAGTTGCATGCTTTTACTACTTACTTTTTCTTTGTTTACTTTTTCCTCCTTCATGTTTTTCCATGATTGTTGAATTTAAATTTAATTTTCTTTGATGGTTCTTCTTGATTGTTTTCAGTGTCTTTGCCATGTAAGTGATGTTATGTGATGATTGATATTTCATTTTGGGCTTCAAATTGGCTGAATATCTCATAATTGCTCATTACTTGATAACTGCACAGCTAGTGTTCGAGAAAATGCATGAATGCCATCTTGGTTTATTTTAATCATGTATCTTCAATTTGGTACTTCCTCCTCACTCACTTGTTGTCTTCCATACGCATTGAGTCCACTCTGGTTGCTAATTAGATACTCATTGAACACGACTTGCTCTTTGTTATGGATGGTTGAGATTATTCTTTTCATGCCGTTATGCATGCTTCACTCCCTCTTGCATCCTATGCCAAGTGTTGTGACCTATGTCTCTATGATTACTTTATTGCAATATTTCTTTTGGACACTATCCTTCACTTGCATGTTTTTGTTGAGAAGATTCTTTGGGTTTAATGCATTCCTTTTTCCCTTCCTTTTTCAGGATGGCCACCAAGAACGGCAAGGAGAAAGCTTCAAGGAAACCGGCCGCAAAGAGGGCACTCCAAAGGTCAAACTCTAAGGCGCACTCTTCATTAGGAGCCAAACCCCTATCCAAGAAGGCGAAGGCATCCGCTCCTATTGATGAGAACGAGAAGAGCAAACCGGCAAAGGATTCTTCAAAATTCCCCAACTGCTTCTGTGAACTTGTGTTCCCCGCCATGGTTGAGAGGAATTATCATGCTGAGCATCTACTCGCTCCGCCGGACAAGGTTGCTCCTTGTATTCTACCCCGCATTGAACGGCGAGGATGGAAGTTTCTTTTGAGAAAACCACAAGAGGTCAACCTCTCATGGGTGGTAGAATTCTACACTAACTACCATCTTCCCTCTCTTCAATCGGTATACGTGCGCCGGAAGCAAGTATCAATTTCAGAAGAGGCTATTCAGCAAGTGCTTAATATCTTACCGGTACCAAGTGACATGGATGGCTACCAAGAGGTCTTACGTCAACGAGAAAAGTTTGGATTTGATTGGGACTCGATCCTCCGAGTCATTGCTGAACCAGAGACATTTTGGACCCATGGTCGATTCAGGATGAGGCCCAAGTGCATTGACACACATTTCCTCACTGTAGAAGCGAGAGCTTGGGCCTAGATCCTATCCCACTATGTGCTACCTAGCACTTATAAGTCGTCCTTCACGGCGGATCTCGCTTTGCTTGTTTGGTGTATTCTCACGGAGAGACCGGTGAACATTCCACTTCTTATCAAGCAAGCGATGGGACAAGTCCACGCCTGGGGCAATTTTCCATTTTCAATATTAGTATCCGATTTAGTTGTTGTTGCAGGTGTTCCTTGGGAAGACATGGATACGAAGGCTATAATTCCGGCTAAGGGCGATGTGGTCCTAACCGAAAAATACTTACATCTTCCCATGAACAACCTAAGCCTTGACATAACCCTTCTATCTACTATTCCTTCCACCTCATCATCACCACCACCGCAAAGATCCACACATCAAAGGATAGAAGATCTACACTGGAAGATTGATAGATATGAGCGGCGCAATCAACGCCGATACACTTACATCAAGAAGCTTCTGCGTTGTGTTACCCCTAGCATGGAGGAACCCAAAATATTCACATCCACCTCAAACCCAAGTGATGGAAGCTCTGATGGAGGGGATAGTGAAGGTTCCGGTCCCGACCGTCGTTTGTGCATTGTTAGTAGCACGGAAGACCGTGCTAAATTCTAAGTGTGGGGAGGTCGTTCGACCGATCTCCATGGGTAACAATCTCTTCCTTTCAACACCCATGGATTTATCTTTTGCTTAGTAGTTAGTACATTGCATGTGTAATTAGTTTTTCTTGTAAATACCCCTTGCATGATAGTTAGTTTCTATAGAGTTACTTGGTCAAAATAATGACTTCTTCCCCAAGAAACTGTGTTTTGGGGTACCCTACCAATTTTGAAAATTTTTTTTGCAATAAACTTGCTTCAAGAATGTATTTTGGAACATAGTGATTGAGTCAAGAACACAAGCATGTAAGTTTTGAGCCTATTATGTGGTTATATCTTTTAACCACTAATTTCCATTCTTGTGTGCATTGTTCTCTCTCTATGAATGTAATCTTTGCTTTGTCTGATTCTATATGTCCATTACTTTGTGTATGAATGCATTTACATGATTGAGGCCATCATTTCAATAGTCACTTTTCCCAAACGGCCTTAACCCTTTTATCTACCATTGCTAACCAGTTTTGAGCCAATGATAAACCCTTTTTGTTCTAAACAGAGCACATCAACAATCCTAAGTGGAAAACAATGGATGTCCCTAGATTTGGATCTTTGATTAGCTTAGGTGAGTTAGGGTGTGTGTCATTCAAATGGGAGGGTGTACTTGGAAACTTGGGTAGATATAAAGGTGTGTATTTGTAATTGTAATTGGAAATTTTGGGAAGTGGGAACATATTCATGTATTGAATGATTGAGCCGTATGCATTGGAACTTTTATACATGAAACCCCAAGAAAAAGGGGACCAAAAAAAATTTTCATGTGTATATATGAGAATGTAAGAAAAAAATAAAAAAAATATAGAAGAAACAAAAATAAAAAAAGAGAAAGCAATGAAAGGGGACAAAAATGCCCCAAGACAAAGTAATAATAACAATGCATATGGGATGTGAATTGGAAAGAATGCATGAGTATGCGAAAAGTGAAACCCATGGGTAGCTAGATATTGTATTATAGTTGTATAGGTTGTTCTATGTGTCTAGTGGGATCTTAGGTTAATCAAGGACTCAAATTTTAAGCTCACTTGACCATATACATCCTTACCTTCACCCTATCCCCATTACAACCCATGAATAAGACCTCATGATACTTGTAAGCATGCATTAAGTAATTGTTGATTGTTAGATGAAAGATAAATCTTGGAAAGCATGATTAGGAGAGGATTGAGTGACGAACCTTATACATTTGAGCAAATAGAGCGGACACACTTTCGGTGACGGTTCAATGCTCAACTCCTTGTTCCCGGCTTTCACAAGCGTTCATCTAGCAAGTTATATGCCCTTCATGTTGATTTTCAAATTGGTAGGATTCATGAACTACATAGCATTCTCACCCCGTATGCTCATATGTGTTCTTGGAGGATAGATTTACCCTTGACCAAGTAGATAGACGATTTTACCTTAGCTGCATACATTCACTTAGGTAGTTTGCATTTCATAAACCCTTTCTCACCATGATCTTTGGTCTTTTTATTTTAAGCATGAGGACATGCTTGGTTTAAGTGTGGGAAGATTTGATAAACCCCAATTTCGTGGTTTATATTGTGTAGAATTTGGGAGGTTTTGTCAATATTTCCCACACTTATTCACTAGAATTGCATGGTTTTGTGTTCTCTTCCTAATTTTGCTTCATGATGAAAAACATGCTTATTTTGTCTTAGAATTGCTATATTTTTATCCTCTTTTATTGCCATTTGATGCCGTGGTGTATTTGTTAAGGGACTTCAGGATTTAAATGGCAAGGATGGCCTAGAAGAGAGAAAGAAAGCATGCACAAGAGGAAGGAACATGAAGATTTGGATTTTGGGAACTTCAGAATGGGCGCGCACATGCACTTCACGCGCACGCATGGATGAGGATAGTTGGAAGTGGCACGCAAGGATGGATGCATTCGCACAGATCAGAGAAATCCCACCGACGCGCACGCGCATATGGCGCGCACGCGTGGATCACAAAAGCAATCGGCGCGCACGCACGCATGACGCGCACGCGCGGAAGGCTACATGTGACCTCATTAAAGGAAATCGTGCCTAGCGATTTCTGAGGCTCATCAGGCCCAAATTCAAGCTGTTTCTGCATGGAAAAGACCCAAGGATGCTAGGGGAAAGGGGGGATCAATCATTTTACACATAGACATAATTTTTAGCTAGTTTGAGTTCTTTGTTCTTCTAGAGAGAGAAACCTTTGTTCCTCTCTAGATCTAGCTTTAATTTGATCTTCCCTTTGTTGAATTTTGAATTGGATATTGTTAATTACTAGTTTTAATTGTTTAATTTGAATTTCCTAGTGTATGTTGTTTAGATCTTGTGTTAGTTTTATGTTTCCTTGTTGTTTGTCATTTCATACCCATTTTATGAATCTTGTGGATCTTGATTTGTTATTGTTGCATTGATGATTTCCATGATTAATTGTGTTGTTTGAGTGATTGTATGTTGATAATTGTTAGTGGGTACTTGTTAGTTCCAATTTAATTCCAATTTAAATAGGCCTTTTATTAATGCTTACCATGTGTTTGATGAAATATTTCCTATGATTATGGAGTAGTCCTTTTTACTCTTGGCCTAGGCTAAGGGAATTGGGTAAGCTTGAGTCATTGGGTCTAATGGATTTGATGATTTGGGAACCCTTAGTGGTCAATTTGATAGCCATTGACACTAGCCTACTATCAAGTTAATTGGTAGTTAGGTTGGACTTTATGGGTTGATGTTAACCAAACCATTTAACATACTTCAAGTATAGAAGTAAACTTAATGAGTTTGGTTCCTCATAATTGTCAAAATATGGTTATTAGACAAGGATAGTGACCCCAATTTCCATGTCTAGCCAAGAGTTGCTTTTATCATTCATATTTGAAAACCCAAAAACCTTGATTGCCTTGTTTTAGTTATAGTTACTTGCTTAGTTTAGAATTATTTACATTTTGCTCTAATTGTTTGAATTAGTTTCTTGCATTCCAAGATTACTTGCTTGTTAAGATTCCTAGCTTAATTTCTTGCTCATGACTTGCAACCCCGGATTTCTAACCAATGTTGAAGCACATGTTACCCATTCCTTGTGAGACGACCCGAGGTTTGAATACTTCGGTTACTTTTATTGCGGTTGAACTTGTGACAACCGAATTCCCTTTTAAATTTGATACTCGAGGATTATTGTTGGGAAGAGCTATACTTGCAACGAGATTTTATTGAGAAATTCTATACCAACATAGTCCACGGGTTCCATCAGGCACTCTTGGATGTACTTCTTTATGATATTTATGTACTTCTTTTAAAACTGGGATTTTCGTAAGAGAACTAAATCTTAAAGGATTTATTATAGAGAGATGCTATTCATGGAAAACTATTGTTAGAATCTTTGATAGAAATCAAGAGATTGCTATTTACCTGCAAAATGCTTTTACTTAAATCTGATAATAAAATTTGTTGATTAAATATTTATATTTTTATTTTAAAAAAATCCTTCCTAAAATTTTATATAGCAACTGCAGGATTGCAAAAATATTTTGTGAATTTAGCATTCAGCTTTAATGAGAATAATAAAAAAACAACAAGCTGAGAAGAGAAAAAGTAAGTGATCAATCAAATAGATAATGTGGTATTGTATCTTATTTATCTGAGATATCAAATCTGCTAAATCAAAGTGCTTACTACTTTTGATAGGTAACGAGCTATTAGAATACTTTTAGTTTTGTTCAAGGTGAGTAACTGTTACAATTATTTTTTTCAGTTTCTTTGATTTGTTTGTATTGGTTTTGCAGTTATGTACCATTGTATAATTTTGACTATGTTTGTAGTGATCTGATGTATTCAAAATTTCAACTTTGTTGATCGGTATGTCAAGAAGTATTTGACTAGTCCATTTTGAGTTATTACTGAGTTGATAGTTCTTTCTTTGCATTCTACCATCACTTAATGTACTTTACTAATGTGAGTTTTGTTTTTCTTATTATCTTTAAGGATCCTGGCCCTAATGACAATGGTAGGTATTCAGACCACATGTTACTTGAAGTCGAGGTGAAGGATTTCAGAAAGGGTGTATAGGTATATTATCTGAATTCAAACCACATGCTTTAAGTTGAATTCTTCGAATTACTGTAATTTGTGTATCTGGTGAGCTAAGAATTCTGTTCCTGTGGAATGAATGGCTAAGTCTTAATATCCAAATATTTCATTTATCATCACATTGCAGATCAAGTGTAAGATGGGATGAGGCTAACATTGAAAAACAAACCCGTGAGGTAGAAAATTACTAAGCCTAAGACTCCATATCACCCTATGATTGATGATGAAGGCATGGAAAGAACATTGTTAAATCAAGAATTGTACAAGAATAACAAGCTGCTAGTTGCTGTTATCCAATTTCAGAACTTTGGTAAATTAAGAATTGTATGTATTTGGACATCATTTATCACCAATATTTTATTTTAATTTAACTTTTTTGCACAAGGCAGCTATAAGAAATACTTCATTACAAGTAAAGCAAGTTGATTCTAACTAGTTGGGGCAAAATATGCATCTTTTTGACCCTCATCAAGAGCTACTTTTAGGCATTTCATTAAGGGAAATGGGAGCAGTGACAAATCTGGAGTGAGTGATAGCTAAAGGGACTGTGACATCACTGGGTAAAGAAAAAGATTGCCTATTCAATGCCTCAAACTAATGTTTTTACAGAGTGATCAACAAATAAAACCCACTCTCTAGTTTCATTATGATATTGTGCTATTCTCATTTTCATTGCATCATGTTGTTGTCTTCAACTTGCTAAATTCTATTATATAATAGGTATATCTTTCACTCTATATTTCCTTATGTTAGTTATTGGTATTTGATAATTGCATAATATGATTTCCTGAAATTGTTGATTTCCATTGTTGTTTGGTGCACTGCTTACATTGCCGTTGCAGTTCTTGATTCCTTTCGTGCTGTTAATTGTCTTTTAGGTTCCTGGGATTCAGAGAGGTCAGGGGAGATTACTCAGGATTTGAATTATACAAAAGTGTTATGGGTTATGCACAACCTAATATAGGTCCTGCTAGCAGTGGCAAGGTAATTTACTATATCATCTCGTTTGTGTATTTCTTGTCTGCAGTGGATTATTTGGTAAATAATGCTGGGATTGGTTTGGGTGATAAATATCCTATTAGCAGTAAAGTTCAAGCTATTTGGAGTGAAGATAGGGAATGGTATATTCAGCAATTAATTTCTTTTTCTTTGTCCATTTCTTCAGCAATTAGTATGATGATCATATATATTTTAGTATTTCAACTCAGTTTGTGATCTTACTATTTTGGTTTAGTTAATTTCTATTTACACTTTTTTTGTGCACCTTTAGAAGAATTTTTTTGTTTAAACTTCTTAGAAGTGCAAGTATTTTTGCAACAGCCCCGCCGGGAATGAACAAGGGAATGAACATTGATACAATTATTAAGGCCAAGAGTTTTCTTGATAGTGATGAAGATCAGTATGAAAAAGATGTGTTTGAGTAGAATCTGAAGGTGCTTCAGAACATTTTTAGTCGTTATGCCAGGATTAGAAGATTAATGATTTTCTGTTTGTTAAACTCTTTTCGGATATAGAGTGCAAACTTTTCATTTTAATTGATATGTGATACAAGTTTCATGTGACTTAAATTATCTTAAGTTATATTTTGATTGTTAATTGCTTCTTAAGATTATATCTTTGAATTGTGTAAGGATAATTTTTATTATTTAAAGAAATTATTTAGTATAATTATGTGTTTAATTTTATTTTATAATATTTAACTCATTTAATTAAAAATGTAGAATTATATATGTAATAATATTATTAAATATTATGTTGTATAAAAAATTATTAAAATATTATATACACACAGAAAATTAAAAAAATTAAAAAATGAGGGACCTAAGGCTACACTTATATAGAGTAGCTATGGTTATACAGAAAATAAAAAAAATAATAAGGGACCTAAGGTTACACTTATATAGAGTAGCTATGGTGTACAATGTGGCTACGTTTTACAGGTGATGCAATAGCATTGGAAAGTGTAGCCTATTCTGGTAAAAATGGAAGCTGAAAAGCGTAGCCTTTGGTCCTAGACAGCATCACTTGAAAAGTGCACCCTATTCACAAATGCCAAAAGCGTAGCCCTTGGTGTAGAAAAGCGTAGGCTTTGAGAATAGGCAACGGTCGAATAGGAATCACCCCAAAAAGCGTAGCCGTAGCCCAGAAAGCGTAGCTGTAGCCTAAGGCATCATTTTTTTGCACTTTTGGCTAAACTTTTCAAGTGTACCTGAATGGGTGTTTTTCTTGCAGTGATATATACATTTTAGTTCATCCATAGCTATTGTATTATGCATTTTTGCATGCTATATAGTTTATGGATAGAAGTTGTGATTGGATGATGTGAATAGTATAGTGCCTAGTTCAATTTTGTCTTAATTATTCATGTTAATTTTTGGATGTTAAAAATTAGGAATAGAATTGCATCCATCACATCATACATACATATAGGAAATTATTTTGGTAAAAACAACAAGAAATTTTCATGAAATTATTTTTAGGGCATGCCATTGGTTGAATTGAGAAATTATTTTTCAAACTTGCTTGAAGTATTTTTCATAGAACATAGAAAAGAGCTAGAACAACATACCTTGTGAGATTTGAGCCCTAATTGTATGGTTGCACATCTTCAACCATAAAGTTTGTTCTTGTATGGTAAACTCCTTTTATGATTGTGATATTTGATTTGCATGATTCTATATGTCCATTATTTTGTGTAGGAATGCATGTATATGATTGAGGCCATTGTTCAAATAGCTCACTTACTCAAATAGCCTACCCTTTATCTTCCATTGTTAGCCAAATTTGAGCCTATGCCAAACCCATTTGTTCTTAATTTTAGCACATCATAAGCCTTAAGTGAAAAATAATAAATGTCCTTTGTTTGGGTCTTTGATTAGCCTAGGCTAGTGAATGTGTTTATCATTTAAGTTTGGAAAGTTTGGGAAGATTGATTGTGATAAAAGGGTGTTTTTATATTTTTGTCAAAATATTGGAAATTGGGTACATACTCATATATGAATTATGTTAAACCATATGCATTGATGTTCTTGTATATAATTAAGTTTGAAAAAGAAAAAAAATAATGATGAGAAAAATAAATAAAAGAAAAAAAATAGAAAAGAAAAAAAAGAACAGTAATAAAAATGGGACAAAATACCCCAAAGTGAAGTCAATAAGAATCAATGCATATGTGTGATGATCAAAAAGAGAATACATGAGTGTGTGAAAAAGTGAAGAATGGTAGTTAGGTTTGCATTAGAATTGTATAGGTTGTCATAGGTTAGGTGGGAAGCTTAGGTTAATCAAAGATTCAAATTTCAAGCTCACTTGACCATATGCATCCTACCTTGACCCTAGCCCCATTACAACCCACGGATAAGTCCTCATGATATTTGCATTCATGCATCAAATATTAGTTGATTGTTAGACGACTTGCAAATCTTTGAGAAACATGATTAAAGGAGGATTGAGTGATTAAACCCTACACACTGAGCGATTAGAGTGTAAACACGTCCGGTGAGGGTTTCAATTGCTCAATTCTATGTTTCCATTGACTATCTTATATCTTCTTGCAAGTTGTTGAAATGAATTTTGAAAATTTCAAATCAAATCTTTGGACATTGATGATATTGCTATAATTGCTTTGTCTTGACCCTAAGTTTCAACTTTGGATTGATTGAGATTCTTTTGTTTATTTTTGCCAAACTTAATAGGAACCATAGTGTACATATATATAGATAGCATTTAGTGTAGTTGCATGCATGTAGTTAGTTGTATTGAATAAATTGCCTTTCCCCTTTATCCTTCTCCTTTGATTGTGATTAGCATGAGGACATGCTATTGTTTAAGTGTGGGGGAATTGATGAATCCATATTTGACGATATATTTTGGTTTGATTTGAGTGGATATCATCACATAAACCCACATTTATTCATGTAAATAGCATGCTTTTGTGTTTTCTCTCCAAATTGTGCCTAATTGCGAAAATATGCTATTTTGTGCCTATTTTAATCATGTTAATCCCACTTTTATGCTATTCGGTGCCATGACATATTTGTTGAGTGATTTTAGGTTCTAGAGGCAAGTTTGGCAAGGAAAAAGTGGAAGGAGGCATGAACAAAGGGAGAAAACATGAAGAAAACAAAGGAGAAGCACACATTGGAGTGTGTGTGTGCACAACCACCTGTGCGTACGCACAAGAGCCACAAAACCATCGGTGCATACGCACGACATCCTGTGCCTACGCACAAAAAGAAAATCAGCATGTGTGCGTACGCACATACCTGTTCGTACGCACAGGTACCAACGCGCACCGGTACCAGCGCGTGACCTCATTAATCCAAATTGCTAGGGGCGATTTCTGGACCTCCAGAGCCCAATTTTTGGACCCTCTGAAGCTGATTCTTCCTATATTAGAAAAGGCCTCACTCCATGTGAAGGGGGAACAATTAGGGTTAGATTTTAGTCTTGTAGTTCATTTTCTAGAGAGAGAAGCTCCCCCTTCTCTCTAGAACCTAGGGTTTTTAGTTTAATTCCCTTGTAATTTCTATGTTTGATTCTTGTTTTGATCTATTTTCTTCTACGTTTCTTTACTTTATTTTTTTAATCTCCTTAGTTTATCCTGTTAATTTCTCATTTTGGTTATTCTTATGTTTAAGCACACTCTTATTATTTTAATTTACATTTAATGCAATTTATGTTTCATGTCATTTATTGCTTAATTGAGTTTCTATCTTTACTTTCCTTTCTTGGTAATTGTAGCATTTATTATTTCTTGTCATTTTACCATGCTTTCTTTACATGCCCACCAAGTGTTTGACAAAATGCTTGGTTGGGCTTTTACCTAGTTTTTCACACTCTTGGTTGAGAAATTGGGTGTTTGGGTGAACTTGAGTAGTGGATATCCATTCCACATTGTGTGAGTGTTGTTAAATTAATTTGGTTTCCCTTGACTCTAAGTAACCAACTATTGTTGACTTAGGACTTAGGGATTGAGATTAATTATGCCTAGTTGACTTGTCCTCGATGTAGGGTTGACTAATTGGAATTAATTCACAAATAATTACCATGTTTGTGGTCCACAACTAGGATAAGAATCCTTAATTACCCACTTCTTGCCAAGAGTCTTTTTTAGCTTTCAATTTCCATTTTCATTGCCTTTACTTGCCTTCATTTAATTTCTTGCATGTTAAGTTACCTTCTTACATTTTAATTTCTTGCCAATTGCTATCATCAAAACCCCATTTCTCTCATAGCCAATATATGAGCACTTTAATTGCAACTCCTAGGGAGTATGACCCGAGGTTTAATTACTCTCGGTTTATATGTTTTGAATTTAATATTTGATAGTGAGAATTATTGTTGGTTTGGACTATGCTACCAACGAATTGATGCTTTTATTCCATTGATTCCAAACTATACACAAGAATCTCTCATCGTCAAATTTGGCCCCGTTGCCGGGGAGTTGCAATGGTGTTGTTGTTGGCTTTTGTATATATGTTAATATGTAAATAGCTTGCTTTTTTATTGTCTTTGTTGATGGTTAGGATTGGGATCCCAGAGGACATTGGACATTCTAGCATTGGTGGGGAAATCAAGCACAAGCCACCATAGCAAGGGCTCTCCCAATTGTCTAACTTAAAGATAATAAAAGTGTTTGGTAACATTGTTCTAACTCTTCTCTTTTTGTATATATTTTGGTTTATTGCATGTTTGTTTGCTTTGTTACCTTAGAATTAGTTTAATTTTGAAATTTGTAGGTTAATTTTAGTTTGGATCATGAATTTACGGGGTCTTGCATGTTTTGGTGTTGAGTTTTGATTGAGCTAAGGCATGGTGCCTTAGATGTTTTAAGAAAATTTTTTGGGAAAAACAGGGCATGTGCATGCGCAGACCCTTGTGCGCACGCACACAACAACAATTTTTCACTTCCAATGCATATGCACCCACCTGTGCATACGCACCCACATGTGCGTACACACACAAGCTTTTATGCCCTCTGTTCGCAGCGCCAGCACGCCTTGTGCGCACGCATTCCCCTGTTTTCTGTGACCTGTGCATGCGCACACATGCCCTTTATCGCACTATCTGTACGGCCGCACAGGCTTGTGCATCTACACGCCAACTTGCAACCACTCTAGGGGGAGCGTTGGCATAGCCTGTGCATGTGAACCCCTGCCCCTTATGTTCTTGTGCGCATGCACGGACCTGTGTGTGCACGCACACATGATCCAACCAAAAAAAAGTGTTCTGTGCTGCGCATAGCTCTGTGTGCATGCACAAGTCTTTAGACCCTCTCTGCCAGTAGTGCTCGCATGTCTTGTGCGTCTGAACGCCCCACAATTCTGGCTAGTGTGCGTATGCACACATCTTTGTGCGTACGCACGGGTCGCGGTCTGGGTAATAATAAGGATGGGTGCCCTGTTGCGCCACTCCTCACCTCTTTTCTTCTTTCCTTCTTTCTTCTTCTACCCCCTCATCCCGACCCAGCCACCCGACCCATCCTTCCGGCGACCTCCACCATCACCGTCCGACCACCGCCACCGCCGGAACCACCACTGCCACCATCTCTCTCTATTTCTCCCCCTCTCTTTTTTCTCTTTTCTTCTTCTCTCTTTTTTCTTTCTTCTTTTTCTTCTTTCTTTCTTCTTTTCTCTGGCGAAGTTCCGCCGCCGTGAGCCTCACAGTGGCTAACACAAGTGCCATTGTTGCCTATCCCTTTCTTTTCTATTCTTCATCTTTTCAATTTTCTTAATTTAACTTTAATTTTCTTTCTATGCATAGTTGCTTGTTTGATTTTCATTTTCTTTATTTAATTTTGGTAATTTAGCTTAAGTTTTGTTTAATTCTTTGTTTGCTGCTTCGCAAGTGTTCAATTTTGACTTATGGGTTGTTTATGCTTGAAATTTTAGCTTGAATTATTGAATATGTGCACTGCATACTATGTGTTTGACATAATTCCTGAATGAACTTTTTGTTTAATTCATATGTTGTCATGACCACATGTGTTAGACTATATCCTTGTTTGGCATTCTAATCAAGAATTGTGCACTTTTGAATGATGATGATGTTATTTGAGATTGAAATTTCAATAATGTACTTGTTTAATGCTTTGAGTTGCTAACACCAAATTGATTTAGAAATTGACTTTTTGTCTCTTATTTGGTGCAATTTTTAACAAGCACGTATTGAGTTTAGTGAATTGAATGGAATTGCTTGTTCATCATGGTTTTTAAGTCAATATAATCACATCACAAGGTATTTGCTCCTTGTTAATACTTTGCATTTGTTTGAGTTAACTTGACTTGATTCTTATCAAGACTTGTCACTTTTTGTAGCAAGCACCTTCCCATGTGATTATTTGATTGTTCTCAAGGATGAATAAGTAGTTTCTCCTCATCATTGCATTGGTTATTTTTTGTTGTTCTATTTTATATCAATTTTGCTCTTTCACTTGCACAACTTCAATATCCAATAATTCATACATTCAATTCGCTCTTGTTGGTAGTTGCTTAAGTTTGCTTGTCCTTAATTGATGCTCATCTATTTCTTGCATCTTAGGCCATTTAATTGAGAAACTCATGCTTACTTTTTTATTGTGTGGATGCCACTTTAACCTGCCGTTGTGTGTATTCCACACCACTATGCAAACTTCCTCAATTAGATGCTTATTTGCTCACTCCATTTACCCTTTTGTGCCACTTGCCCTATGATTCTTAATTATACTTTATTCATTCTTTTTAAGGATGAGACATGAGGCAAGGAGCCGGGAGAGGAGGAGAACACGGAGGATGGAGATGCCAAGAATGCATTGGACATTGGCGGTTTCCACACAACCCGAGCCCCTGTATCCACCAACCGAAGATGGAAGCACTTGGGAGACATTCTCCCCGGATTATGTTCGTGCACGGAGAACCGTGCACTGCTTAATTGTGGGAGAGGATTCATCATTTTTGGGGCGTAAACTTTCTTTCCAAACACTCTGTATTTTACTTTATTTTTGTTTCTTTTTACTATGTCTCTTGTAGATATTTGGGGTGTTTTTGACTGTTGTATTGCATTTAGTATATATATACATTTTAGTTAATCCATATCTATTGTATTATGCATTTTTGCATGCTATATAGTTTATAGATAGAAGTTGTGATGGGATGATGTGAATAGTATAGTGCCTAGTTCAATTTTGTCCTAATTGTTCATGTTAATTTTTGGATGTTGAAAATTAGGAATAGAATTGCATCCATCACATCATACATACATATATGAAATAATTTTGGTAAAAACAACAAGAAATTTTCATGAAATCATTTTTAGGTCATGCCATTGGTTGAATTGAGAAATTATTTTTCAAACTTGCTTGAAGTATTTTTCATAGAACATAGAAAAGAGCTAGAACAACATACCTTGTGAGATTTGAGCCCTAATTGTATGGTTGCACATCTTCAACCATAAAGTTTATTCTTATATGATAAACTCCTTTTATGATTGTGATATTTGATTTGCATGATTCTATATGTCCATTATTTTGTGTATGAATGTATGTATATGAGTGAGGCCATTGTTTCAAATAGCTCACTTACCCAAATAGCCTACCCTTTATCTTCCATTGTTAGCCAACTTTGAGCCTATGCCAAACCCATTTGTTCTTAATTTTAGCACATCATAAGCCTTAAGAGAAAAATAATAATTGTCCCTTATTTGGATCTTTGATTAGCTTAGGCTAGTGAATGTGTTTATCATTTAAGTTTGGAAAGTTTGGGAACATTGGTTGTGATAAAAGGGTATTTTTATATTTTTGTCAAAATATTGGGAATTGGGTACAAACTCATCTATTAATTATGTTAAACCATATGCATTGATGTTCTTGTATATAATTTAGTTTGAAAAAGAAAAAAATGATGATGAGAAAAATAAATAAAAGAAAAAAATAGAAAAGAAAAGAAAAAAGAAAAGTAATAAAAAGGGGACAAAATGCCCCAAAGTGAAGTCGATAAGAATCAATGCATATGTGTGGTGATCAAAAAGAGAATACACGAGTGTGTGAAAAAGTGAAGAATGATAATTAGGTTTGCATTAGAATTGTATAGGTTATCATAGGTTAGGTGGGAAGCTTAGGTTAATCATAGATTCAAATTTCAAGTTCACTTGACCATATGTATCCTACCTTGACCCTAGCCCCTTACAACCCATGGATAAATCCTCATGATATTTGCATTCATGCATCAAATATTAGTTGATTATTAGACAACTTGCAAATATTTGATAAACACGACTAAAGGAGGATTGAGTGATTAAACCCTACACACTGAGCGATTAGAGTGTAAACACATCCGGTGAGGGTTTCAATTGCTCAATTCTATGTTTCCATTGCCTATCTTATCTTCTTGCAAGTTGTTGAAATAAATTTTGAAAATTTCAAATCAAATCTTTGGACATTGATGATATTGCTATATTTGCTTTGTCTTGACCCTAAGTTTCTACTTTGGATTGATTGAGATTCTTTTGCTTGTTTTTGCCAAACTTAATAGGAACCATAGTGTACATATATATAGATAGCATTTAGTGTAGTTGCATGCATATAGTTAGTTGTATTGAATAAATTGCCTCCCCCCTTTATCCTTCTCCTTTGATTGTGATTAGCATGAGGACATGCTATTGTTTAATTGTGGGGAAATTGATGAATCCATATTTGACGATATATTTTGGTTTGATTTGAGTGGATTTCATCACATAAACCCACATTTATTCATGAAAATAGCATGCTTTTGTGTTTTCTCTCCAAATTGTGACTAATTACGAAAATATACTATTTTGTGCCTATTTTAATCAGGTTAATCCCACTTTTATGCTATTCGGTGCCATGGCATATTTGTTGAGTGATTTTAGGTTCTAGAGGCAAGTTTGGCATGGAAAAAGTGGAAGGAAGCATGAACAAAGGGAAAAAACATGAAGAAAACAAAGGAGAAGTATACGTTGGAGTGTGCGTGTGCACAACCACCTGTGCGTACGCACAAAAGCCACAAAACCCTGTGGACGTACACATGACATCCTGTGTGCACACACAAGAAGAAAATCAGCATGTGTGCGTACGCACACACCTGTGCGTACGCACAGGTACCAGCACGTGATCTCATTAATGCAAATCACTGGGGGGGATTATTGGGTCTCTAGAGCCCAAATTTTGGACCCTCTAAAGCTGATTCTTCCGATATTAGACAAGGCCTCACTCCATGTGAAGGGGGAAGCAATTTGGGTTAGATTTTAGTCATGTAGTTCATTTTCTAAAGAGAGAAGCTCCCCCTTCTCTCTAGAACCTAGGGTTTTTAGTTTAATTCCCTTGTAATTTCTATGTTTGATTCTTGTTTTGATCAAGTTTCTTCCACCTTTCTTTACTTTATTGTTTTAATCTCCTTAGTTTATCTTGTTAATTTCTCATTTTGGTTATTCTTATGTTTAAGCACACTCTTGTTATTTTAATTTACATTTAATGCAATTTATGTTTCATGTCATTTATTACTTAATTGAGTTTCTGTCTTTACTTTTTTTGCTTGGTAGTTGTAGCATTTATTATTTCTTGTCATTTTACCATGCTTTCTTTACATGCCCACCATGTGTTTGACAAAATGCTTGGTTAGGCTTTTACCTATTTTTTCACACTCTTGGTTGAGAAATTGGGTGTTTGGGTGAACTTGAGGGGTGGATGTCCATTACACATTGTGTGAGGGTTGTTAATTAATTTGGTTTCCCTTGACTCTAAGTGACCCACTAGTGTTAACTTAGGACTTAGGGATTGAGATTAATTATGCCTAGTTGACTTGTCCTCGATGTAGGGTTGACTAATTGGGATTAATTCACACACAATTACCATGTTTGTGGTCCACAACTAGGATAAGAATCTTTAATTACCCACTTCTTACCAGGAGTCCTTTTTGGCTTTCAATTTCCATTTTCATTGCCTTTACTTACCTTCATTTAATTTTTTGCATGTTAAATTACCTTCTTATATTTTAATTTCTTGCCAATTGCTATCATCCAACCCCTATTTCTCTCATAGCCAATATATGAGCACTTTAATTGCAACTCTTATGGAGAACGACCCGAGGTTTAATTACTCTCAGTTTATATGTTTTGAATTTAATATTTGATAGTGAGAGTTCTTGTTGGTTTGGACTATGCTACCAAAGAATTGATGCTTTTATTCCATTGATTCCAAACTATACACAAGAATCTCTCATCGTCAAATTTGGCGCCGTTGTTGGGGAGTTGCAATGATGTTGTCGTTGGCTATTGTATATTTGTTAAAATGTAAATAGCTTGCTTTTTGATTGTCTTTGTTGATGGTTAGGATTGGGATCTCGGAGGACATTGGACATTCTAGCATTGGTGGGGAAATCAAGCACAAGCCACCATAGCAAGGGCTCTCCCAATTGTCTAACTTAAAGACATTAAATAAAAGTGTTTGGTAACGTTGTTCTAACTCTTCTCTTTTTGTATATATTTTGATTTATTACATGTTTGTTTGCTTTGTTACCTTAGAATTAGTTTAATTTTGAAATTTGTAAGTTAATTTTAGTTTGGATCATGAATTTATGGGTTCTTGCATGTTTTTGTGTTGAGTTTTGATTGAGCTAAGGCTTGGTGCCTTAGATTTTTTAAGAAAATTTTTTTGGGAAAAATAGGGCATGTGCATGCGCACACCCTTGTGCGCACGCACACAACAACAATTTTTTACTTCCTGTGTGTACGCACCCACCTGTGCGTACACACACAAGCTTTTATGCCCTCTGTTCGCAGCGCCAGCACGCCTTGTGCGCACGCATTCCCCCGTTTTCTGCGACCTGTGCGTGCGCACACATGCCCTTTTTCGCACTATCTGTGTGGCCGCACAGGCTTGTGCGTCCGCACGCCAACTTGCAACCCCTCTGGTGGAAGCGTTGGCACAGCCTGTGTGTGTGAACTCCTGGCCTTTATGTTCTTGTGCGCGCACACGGACCTGTGTGCGCACGCACACATGATCCAACAAAAAAAAGTGTTCTGTGCGTGCGCATACACACATCTTTAGACCCTCTCTGCCAGTACTGCTCGCACGTCTTGTGCGTCTGAACGCCCCACAATTCTGGCTGGTGTGCGTATGCACACATCTTTGTGCGTACGCACGGGTCGCGGTCTGGGTAATAGTAAGGAATGGTGCCCTGTTGCGCCACTCCTCACCTCTTTTCTTCTTTCCTTCTTTCTTCTTCTACCCCCTCATCCCGACCCAGCTACCCGACCCATCCTTCTGGCGACCACCACTATCACCGTCCAACCACCGCCGTCGTCGGAACCACCACTGCCACTATCTCTTTATCTCTCCCCCTCTCTTTCTTCTCTTTTCTTCTTCTTTCTTCTTTCTTTCTTCTTTTTCTTCTTTCTTTCTTCTTTTCTCCGGCAAAGTTCTGCCGCCGTGAGCCTCACAGTGGCTAACACAAGTGCCACTGGTTGCCTATCCCTTTCTTTTCTATTCTTCATATTTTTAATTTTCTTATTTTAACTTTAATTTTCTTTCTATGCATAGTTGCTTGTTCGATTTTCGTTTTCTTTATTTAATTTTGGTAATTTAGCTTAAGTTTTGTTTAATTATTTATTTATAGATAGAAGTTGTGATTGGATGATGTGAATAGTATAGTGCTTAGTTCAATTTTGTCCTAATTGTTCATGTTAATTTTTGGATGTTGAAAATTAGGAATAGAATTGCATTCATCACATCATACATACATATAGGAAATAATTTTGGTAAAAATAACAAGATATTTTCATGAAATCATTTTTAGGGCATGCCATTGGTTGAATTGAGAAATTATTTTTCAAACTTGCTTGAAATATTTTTCATAGAACATAGAAAAGAGCTAGAACAACATACCTTGTGAGATTTGAGCCCTAATTGTATGGTTGCACATCTTCAACCATAAAGTTTGTTCTTGTATGATAAACTCCTTTTATGATTGTGATCTTTGATTTGCATGATTCTATATGTCCATTATTTTGTGTATGAATGCATATATATGATTGAGGCCATTGTTTCAAATAACTCACTTACCCAAATAGCCTACCCTTTATCTTCCATTGTTAGCCAACTTTGAGCCTATGCCAAACCCATTTGTTCTTAATTTTAGCACATCATAAGCCTCAAGCGGAAAATAATAAATGTCCCTTGTTTGGATCTTTGATTAGCTTAGGCTAGTGAGTGTGTTTATCATTTAAGTTTGGGAAGTTTGGGAATATTGGTTGGGATAAAAGGGTGTTTTTATATTTTTGTCAAAATATTGAGAATTGGGTACATACTCATGTATGAATTATGTTAAACCATATGCATTGATGTTCTTGTATATATTTTAGTTTGAAAAAGAAAAAAATGATGATGAGAAAAATAAATAAAAGAAAAAGAATAGAAAAGAAAAGAAAAAAGAAAAGTAATAAAAAGCGGACAAAATGCCCCAAAGTGAAGTCAATAAGAATCAATGCATATGTGTGATGATCAAAATGAGAATAAATGAGTGTGTGAAAAAGTGAAGAATGGTAGTTAGGTTTGCATTTGAATTCTATAGGTTGTCATAGGTTAGGTGGGAAGCTTAGATTAATCAAAGATTCAAATTTCAAGCTCACTTGACCATATGCATCCTACCTTGACCCTAGCCCCATTACAACCCATGGATAAGTCCTCATGATATTTGCATTCATGCATCAAATATTAGTTGATTGTTAGACGACTTGCAAATCTTTGAGAAATATGATTGAAAGAGGATTGAGTGATTAAACCCTACACACTGAGCGATTAGAGTGTAAACACATCCGGTGAGGGTTTCAATTGCTCAATTCTATGTTTTCATTGCCTATCTTATTTCTTCTTGCAAGTTGTTGAAATGAATTTTGAAAATTTCAAATCAAATCTTTGGACATTGATGATATTACTATATTTGCTTTGTCTTGGCCCTAAGTTTCTACTTTATATTGATTGAGGTTCTTTTGTTTGTTTTTGCCAAATTTAATAGGAACCATAGTGTACATATATATAGATAGCATTTAGTGAAGTTGTATGCATGTAGTTAGTTGTATTGAATGAATTGCCTTCCCACTTTATCCTTCTCCTTTGATTGTGATTAGCATGAAGACATGCTATTGTTTAAGTGTGGGAGAATTGATGAATCTATATTTGACGATATATTTTGGTTTGATTTGAGTAGATTTCATCACATAAACCCACATTTATTCATGTAAATAGCATGCTTTTATGTTTTCTCTCCAAATTATGCCTAATTGCGAAAATATGCTATTTTGTGCCTATTTTAATCATGTTAATCACACTTTTATGCTATTCGGTGCCATGACATGTTTGTTGAGTGATTTTAGGTCCTAGAGGCAAGTTTGGCAAGGCAAAAGATGAAGGAAGCATGAACAAAGGGAGAAAACATGAAAAAAACAAAGGAGAAGCACACATTGGAGTGTGTGTGTGCACAACCACCTGTGCGTACGCACAAGAAGAAAATCAGCATGTGTGCGTACGCACAGGTACCAGCGCGTGGCCTCATTAATTCAAATTGCTGGGGGTGATTTCTGGGCCTCCAGAGCCCAATTTTTGGACCCTCTGAAGCTGATTCTTCCTATATTAGATAAGGCTTCACTCCATGTGAAAGGGGGGAGCAATTAGGGTTAGATTGTAGTCATGTAGTTCATTTTCTAGAGAGAGAAACTCTCCCTTCTCTCTAGAACCTAGAGTTTTTAGTTTAATTCCCTTGTAATTTCTATGTTTGATTCTTGTTTTGATCTAGTTTCTTCTACCTTTCTTTACTTTATTGTTTTAATGTCCTTAGTTTATCTTGATAATTTCTCATTTCGGTTATTCTTTTGTTTAAGCACACTCTTGTTCTTTTAATTTACATTTAATGCAATTTATGTTTCATGTCATTTATTGCTTAATTGAGTTGCTATCTTTACTTTTGTTGCTTGGTAGTTGTAGCATTTATTATTTCTTGTCATTTTACCATGCTTTCTTTACATGCCCACCAAGTGTTTGACAAAATACTTGGTTGGGATTTTACATAGTTTTTCACACTCTTGGTTGAGAAATTGGGTGTTTGGGCAAACATGAGTGGTAGATGTCTATTCCACATTGTGTGAGGGTTGTTAATTAATTTGGTTTTCCTTGACTCTAAGCGACCCACTAGTGTTGACTTAGGACTTAGGGATTGAGATTAATTATGCTTAGTTGACTTGTCCTCGATGTAGGGTTGACTAATTGGGATTAATTCACACACAATTACCATGTTTGTAGTCCACAACTAGGATATGAATCCTTAATTACCCACTTCTTGCCAAGAGTCCTTTTTAGCTTTCAATTTCCATTTTCATTGCCTTTACTTGCCTTCATTTAATTTCTTGCATGTTAGGTTACCTTCTTAAATTTTAATTTCTTGCCAATTGCTATCATCCAACCCCCATTTCTCTTATAGCCAATAATATAGCACTTTAATTGCAACTCCTAGGGAGAACGACCCGAGGTTTAATTACTCTCAGTTTATATGTTTTGAATTTAATATTTGATAGTGAGAATTCTTGTTGGTTTGGACTATGCTACCGACGAATTGATGCTTTTATTCCATTGATTCCAAACTATACACAAGAATCTCTCATCGTCACCTATCCATGTCGACGAGTGTTGATATGTTCCTTTTTATCTTTTATAAGTTTTTGTTCCAAGAAAGAAATTGAATTGCGTATAAAACCTTAACAACGATATAATAAAAGTTTTTGAAACATATTTCTACCATACAATATGTATATGGAGTAAATTATAGCACTTGTTATGCTACTACATAATTTTCTTCCTATGAAAAAAGTTTGCTGGAACATGTAAGGAAATGATGGAAGCTCTATCCCTAATACCCAAAAGTACATGTATTTGACAAGTTCTTTACCTTAGTAAAAAGAGCAAAACTTCTTGCAAAATTTACTTAGATTAGTGTTTTGAAATGTATACTCTTTATGTTACCGACGTAACAATTACATCCCATACTTCTTTTATTGCTAACAGGGCCATAAATCAAAATCCAAATGAAAGTTAAGCTCTTGCCAATTTTTTTAAATATCTCGATGCATTCATAGTGAAGGATAGATTATAAAACTTTCTAATCTTAATCTCTTTCATAAGTAGATTTCATGTGGAATTATATGGAGCAGTTTGGATTTTACTATGTCATCAAATAAAGTAAGATTTTTAGATTATTCCAGTTTTATTAGTTAAATATATCACTCAAAAAATTGTCTTCTTACCTGTTGAAAGAGATAAATATTAAATAAAGACAAACAGAAAAAGAAAACATAATTTTACTCTCTGTTAATTGTTTATAAACATAGCATGCTTTAATGCATCAACCAACAATGCCAAGAAAGACAATAAAAAGATGACTTCAATTGTGGTTGAATTCAACCCCAAGTTTTAGTTCCGATCATTCGTTGACTTTAGAATTCAACTTAAACAACCATTTTTTGACCATGCAAAGGCTTTGTGGCATTCTTTCTAATCAAAATTTGGTCTCTGTTCTAATGTCATAGAGAAAACAAGAGCTAATTATCCAATCCAAGGGGTAATATTGGTATTTTTTTAGTACAAGATTTAGCACACATTACCCTTACAACTTCAAATTTTAGATATCTTCGTACCAAAAATCTATCATTATAGTTAAGTTAGTTGCCACAAACTTTTTCAAATGTAATAACAAAATTCTTGTCGAATTTCATTTTCTTCTTAACAACTTCATATTTGTGAACCATAACTATGCTATATTTGTTGTTTTGCTAGCACATTAGGCATCAAAATCATGGGTATAAAGTTAGAAAAATATGAAACGTTTTCTTCTATGCATTGTAACTTGATATTCCATGGGTGAAGTCGGCAAAAGCAAATGGGAAGTTCTTTGGTATCTTAAGCATTGTTCACCATAACGTTCTCCTTTTACATTTTAACCTTCGCAAATGAGCTGGATATTCTATCACTTTTGAACATAATATGCAAAGCTCTCAAATATAATTTGAGGTGCGAAATTTGTATCATATTCTTTAGTGCACACCAACTAAACAAAATTTCTTATATGTTCAAAGAATTTTTTTTCTAATTTTCCTAATTCGCGTACTTTTATTTTCTCACAAGCAAAGACATTGAATATATCGCTCTATTTTAAATTGATTTGTTAATTATTTATATATTGATTCTAGCTATTTCTTGCGAATCAAGTAGGGCAAAATACACCTAATACTGGAATACCACCAACAGATATATAATGATATCACTAATGTGCTGTGATACACCCTGATGATTTATAGAAATAGAATATGAAAACTTTTATTAACACTGATTAACAGGAAAATTAAAAGTTTTATACATGTCGATAAATTAAGCATAGAAAATATGTAGGCCTATTAGCTCAGTTGGTTAGAGCGTCGTGCTAATAACGCGAAGGTCGCAGGTTCGAGACTTGCATGGGCCATTTGAAGAAATATGTTTTTTATAACCATGAATTTTCAGAGTATAAAAATAATGGCCTATCCATGTCAACGAGTGTTGATATGTTTCTTTTTATCTTTTATAAGTTTTTGTTTTAAGAAAGAAATTGAATTGCGTATAAAACCTTAACAATGATACGATGGAAATCTTTGAAACATGTTTCTACCAAACAATATGTATATGGAGCAAATTATAGCACTTATTATGTTACTACATAATTGTCTTCCTATGAAAAAAGTTTGCCGGAACATGTAACTTGATGGAAGCTCTATCCCTAATACCCAAAAGTACATGTATTTGACAAGTTCTTTACCTTAGTAAAAAGAGCAAAACTTCTTGCAAAATTTACTTAGATTATTGTTTTGAAATTTATACTCTTTATGTTACCGACGTAACAATTACATCCCATACTTCCTTTATTGCTAAGAGGGCCATAAATCAAAATCCAAATGAAAGTTAAGCTCTTGCCAATTTTTTTTAAATATCTCCATGCATTCGTAGTGAAGGATAGATTATAAAACTTTCTAATCTTAATCTCTTTCATAAGTAGATTTCATGTAGAATGATATGGAGCAGTTTGGATTTTACTATGTCATCAAATCAAGTACGATTTTTAGATTATTACAGTTTTATTAGTTAAATATATCACTCAAAAAATTATTTTCTAACCTGTTGAAAGAGATAAATATTAAATAAAGACAAACAGAAAAAAAATATAATGTTACTGGTGCACGAATTGTGAATCACACTTTTCACAACTCGTACCACTGACCAGCAAGTGCACTGGGTCGTCCAAGAAATACCTCACGTGAGTAAGGGTCGAATCCCACGGAGATTGTTGGTTTGAAGCAATCTATGGTTATCTTGTAAATCTTAGTCCGGAAGTCAATTATGTTTATCAGTTGAATTGCAAATAAACAAGAGAGCATGGATTAAAGGTTACTTGTTATGCAGTAATGGAGAATATGTTGGAGTTTTGGAGATGCTTTGTCTTCTGAATCTTTGCTTTCCTCTGTCTTCTTGTTCACGCACGCACGTCCTCCTATGGCAAGCTGTGTTGGGGCATCACCGTTGTCAATGGTTACATCCCCTCCTCTTGTGAAAATGGTCCAAATGCTCTGTCACAGCACGGCTAATCATCTGAGGTTCCCGATCATGCTGGAATAGGATTCACCCTCCTTTTGCGTCTGTCACTACGCCCAGCACTCGCGAGTTTGAAGCTCGTCACAGTCATTCAATCCCTGAATCCTACTCGGAATACCACAGACAAGGTTTAGACTTTCCGGATTCTCATGAATGCCGCCATCAATCTAGCTTATACCACGGAGATTCTGATTAAGGAATCTAAGAGATATTCATTCAATCTGATGTAGAACAGAGGTGGTTGTCAGGCACACGTTCGTGGGGGAATGATGATGATTGTCACGTTCATCACATTCATGTTGAAGTGCGAATGAATATCTTAGATAGGAACACGCATGTTTGAATAAAAAACAGGAATACTTGCATTAATTCATTGAGACACAGCAGAGCTCCTCACCTCCAACAATGGAGTTTAGAGACTCATGCCGTCAAAGAGTACAAAGTTTAGATCTAAAATGTCATGAGGTACAAAATAAGTCTCTAAAAGTTGTTTAAATATTAAACTAGTAGCCTAGGTTTACAAAAAATGAGTAAACTATGATGGATGATGCAGAGATCCACTTCTGGGGCCCACTTGGTGTGTGTTGGGGCTGAGATTTAAGCAATTCACATGCAGAGGCCATTTGTGGAGTTGAACGCCAGTTTTTGTGCCAGTTTGGGCGTTCAACTCCAGCTTTTGATCCTTTTCTGGCGCTGGACGCCAGAATTAGGCAGAGAACTGGCGTTGAACGCCAGTTTACGTCGTCTATCCTTGTGCAAAGTATGGACTATTATATATTGCTGGAAATCCCTGGATGTCTACTTTCCAACGCAATTGGAAGCATGCCATTTTGAGTTCTGTAGCTCCAGAAAATCCACTTTGAGTGCAGGGAGGTCAGAATCCAACAGCATCAGCAGTCCTTTTTCAGCCTGAATCAGAATTTTGCTCAGCTCCTTCAATTTCAGCCAGAAAAATACCTAAAATTACAGAAAAACACACAACTCATAGTAAAGTCCAAAAATATGAATTTTTCCTAAAAACTAATGAAAATAGACTAAAAACTAACTAGAACATACTCAAAACTATATGAAATTAACCCCAAAAAGCGTATAAAATATCCGCTCATCACAACACCAAACTTAAACTGTTGCTTGTCCTCAAGCAACTAGACAAATAAAATAGAAGACTAATAGGTTGAGAAGCAATAATATCTCAGAGTTTTTGAGTGAAGTTCAGATTCTAATTAGATGAGCGGGACTAGTAGCTTTTTGCTTCTGAACAGTTTTGGCATCTCACTTTATCCATTGAAGCTCAGAGTGATTGGCATCTATAGGAACTTAGAATTCAGATAGTGTTATTGATTCTCCTATTTCAGTGTGATGATTCTTGAACACAGCTATTTTATGAGTCTTGGCCGTGGCTCTGAGCACTTTGTTTTCCAGTATTACCACCGGATACATAAATGCCACAGACACATAATTGGGTGAACCTTTTAGATTGTGACTCAGCTTTGCTAAAGTCCCCAATTAGAGGTGTCCAATGTTCTTAAGCACACTCTTCTTTTTGCTTTGGACCTTGACTTTAACCGCTTAGTCTCAAGTTTTCACTTGACACCTTCACGCCACAAGCACATGGTGAGGGACAGCTTGGTTTAGCCACTTAGACCAGGATTTTATTCCTTTAGGCCCTCCTATCCACTGATGCTCAAAGCCTTGGGATCCTTTTTATTTGCCCTTGCCTTTTGGTTTTAAGGGTTATTGGCTTTTTGCTCTTGCCTCTTGGTTTTAAGAGTTTTTGGCTTTTTCTGCTTGCTTTTTCTTTTTCTTTCTATTTTTTTCGCCTATTTTAATATACATATATATATTTTTTCCTGCAAGCTTTGTTCTTTGCTGCTTTTTCTTGCTTCAAGAATCATTTTTATGATTTTTCAGATTATCAATAACATGTCTCATGTTCATCATTCTTTCAAGAGCCAACATATTTAACAGTCTTAAACAACAAATTCAAAAGACATATGCACTGTTCAAGCATTCATTCAGAAGACAGAAAGCATTGCCACCACATTTAACTAATTAGAATTTCTCTTATTAAAACTCGAAATTTTATTGCCTCTTATTCAAAAGATCTACTACTTTATTCATGTTTGCTGATGATGAGAAAAATAAACTATAGCTTAATTGAAGATAAAATCAAAATAGATACTAATTACTACTATATGACTCCTAAGGTAAACTTCTATAAGGACACTGTCACAGAGTTAAGGCAGAAATTGGAAATTAACAACCTTTATTCTGGGGGAACGGGGGTTCCTCTGATCCTTGGGGTGCTTGGTCCTGCAAGAGAAGACTTTTGGCGCTTCAATTCCCTTAAGTCACGCCCTTGCTCCTCTTATTCTTTAAACATATAGGTCAGCATTTGACTGTGTTCCTTCTGTTCTTTTATTATTTGCTCCATAGCTTCCTGTATCTTGGTAACAGACGTCTCAAGATACTCCCAGTATTCAGATTGAGGGATCTCTGGGAGGAATTCCTGTGCTCTCTTCTTGATGAGATCATCCTGTGCTTGTTGTTTTTCCATTGATGCTTTGGTGATTGGCTTCTCAACTGAGATATACTCAGTTATTCCCATCCTTACTCCAGCGTCCTTGCAGAGCAGAGAAATCACGCTTGGATAAGCCAACCTGGCCTCTTTAGAATTTTTGTTAGCAATTTTGTAGAGTTCAGCTGAAATCAGCTGATGAACCTCCACTTCCTTTCCCATCATGATGCAATGGATCATCACTGCTCTTTTAACTGTGACTTCAGAACGGTTGCTAGTAGGCAACAGAGAATGCCCAATGAAATCTAGCCATCCTCTGGCGACTGGTTTGAGATCCTCTCTCTTGAGTTGATTTGGGACACCCTTTGTGTTGGTGGTCCACCTGGCTCCAGGGATACATATGTCCTCTAGAATCTTATCCAGGCCCTTGTCTACTCTCATCATCCTCCTGTTGAAGGAGTCTGGATCATCCTTCAGCTGAGGTAGCTTTAAGATCTCCCTGATCCTGTCAGGGTGGGTATGAACAATCTTTCCTCTGACCACGGTCCGATAGTCATAGAGAGCAGTCCCAGATAGTTTCTGCTTGTCAGTTTGCCACATATTAGCATAGAACTCCTGGACCATGTTCCTTCCCACTTTCGTTTCAGGATTAGCTAGGACTTCCCAGCTCCTGATTCGAATTTGCTCCTGGATCTCCGGGTATTCATCTTCTTTCAGATCGAATCTAACTTCCGGGATCACTGATCTCAGACCCATTATTTTGTTATAATGGTCCGAATGTTCTTTAGATAAGAACTTCCCTTGATTCCAAAGTGGTTTTGGAACGCTCTCTTTCTTGCCTCTTGGAGTGGGTTGTTTTCCTTTCGGGGCCATGATCTTAGTGATTGCGGATAAACACACCAAACTTAGAGGTTTGCTTGTCCTCAAGCAAAAGAAGAGAAAGGAGAGGGATAGAAGGAGAGCTAGGGGCAATTGTTGATGGGAGAGGAGGGAGGCCGAACCCAAATTTATAAGGGGGGAGGGTGGGTTTTCGAAAAAAGAGATAAAGATATGATAAAAAGATTTATTTGGAAAAGATAAGATAGAAGATATGATAAGAGAAGATATAGTTTAAAATTGAGAGGATATGAAAGATTTTTGAGAAAGATAGATTTAATTTTTGAAAAAGATAAAGTGGAGGTTTTGAAAAAGATATTAATGAGTTGAAAAAGATAGATTTGTAAAAAAAAAAAATTTGAAAAGAGTTGGATTGAATTTGCAAAGATGCCTGGTGCTTATGGATTAAAATACATTTGATATTTTTAGTGGTAGGGTTTTTAGAAATTATGGAATTTAGAAATCAGGGTTCTTAACATGTTTATGTAAGAAATCATGAATTGAAGTATGAAAATCAAGATTTAGAATGAAAAATTTTGAATAAAAATGAGTTTTGTCTCCTCCCTGCCATCCTGGCGTTTGAACGCCCAAACACTGCCTGTTTTGGGCGTTCAGCGCCCAATTGCTGCTCTCCTAGGCGTTCAACGCCCAGCTGCTGCCATTACTGGTGTTCAACGCCCAGTGGGTGCCCATTTCTGGCGTTGAACGCCCAGATTGCTACCATTACTGGCGTTTTCTTGCCAGTGAGCTCTTTTTCTCTGTTTTGTGTGCCGAGGTCTTCTGTAAATGATTCATCACCTTAGTGTCAGTGAACTTTATATAAAAAAATAAAAATAAAAATAAAAGCAGGGCAAAATGCTTAGAGGATTGTTGCCCCATGGCTGGGTTGCCTCCCAGCAAGTGCTTCTTTATTGTCTTTAGCTGGACCTTGCTGAGCTTTTAATCTAGCTTCAGCCTTGAGCATTCTTACTCAATGTTGCCTTCAAGATAATGCTTGATTCTCTGTCCAATGACAATGAAATTCTTATCAGAATCAATATCTTGAAGCTCCACATAACCATATGGTGATACACTTGTAATCACGTATGGTCCCCTCCACCGGGATTTCAGTTTCCCGGGGAATAGCCTGAGTCTAGAGTTAAACAACAGAACCTTCTGTCCTGGTTCAAAGATTCTGGATGACAGCTTTCTGTCATGCCACTTTTTTTATTTTTCTTTATAAAGCTTGGCATTTTCGAAAGCTGTGAATCTGAATTCCTCTAGCTCATTTAGCTGGAGCAATCGTTTTTCTCCTGCTAGTTTGGCATCAAAGTTTAGGAATCTGGTTGCCCAGTAGGCCTTATGTTCCAGTTCCACGGGCAGGTGACATGCCTTACCATACACGAGTTGGTATGGAGAGGTCCCTATAGGGGTCTTGAATGCTGTCCTGTAAGCCCACAGAGCATCATCCAAGCTCTGTGCCCAATCCTTTCTACGGGTATTTACTGTCCGTTCCAGGATTCTCTTTAATTCTCTATTAGAGACTTCAGCTTGCCCATTAGTTTGTGGATGATATGGAGTGGCCACCTTGTGGCGAATTCCATACCGAACCATGGCAGAGTAAAGCTGTTTATTGCAGAAGTGAGCGCCCCCATCACTGAGTAGTACTCTAGGGACACCAAACCTGCTAAAGATATGTTTCTGGAGGAACTTCAGTACTGTTTTAGTATCATTGGTGGGTGTGGCAATAGCCTCAACCCATTTTGATACATAGTCAACTGCCACCAGAATGTAAATGTTTGAGTATGATGGTGGGAAAGGTCCCATGAAGTCAATTCCCCATACGTCAAACAACTCAATTTCCAAGATTCCTTGTTGAGGCATGGCGTAACCATGAGGCAGATTACCAGCTCTTTGGCAACTGTCACAGTTACGTACAAACTCTCAGGAATCTTTATAGAGTGTGGGCCAATAGAAGCCACATTGGAGGACCTTGGTGGCTGTTCACTCACCTCCGAAATGGCCTCCATATTGAGATCCATGGCAATGCCATAGGATCCTCTGTGCCTCTTCTCTAGGCACACACCTACGGATTATTCCGTCTGCACATCTCTTAAAGAGATAGGGTTCATCCCACAAGTAATACTTTGTATCAGTAATTAATTTCTTCTTTTGTATCCTGTTGTACTCCTTGGGTATGAACCTTGCAGCTTTATAGTTTGCAATATCGGCAAACCATGGTGCTTCCTGAATGGCAAATAAATGCTCATCAGGAAACGTCTCAGAGATCTCAAGAAAGGGGAGGGACGTCCCTTCCACTGGCTCTATCCAGGACAGATGATCAGCCACTTGATTCTCTGTCCCTTTTCTGTCTCTTATTTCTATATCAAACTCTTGCAGAGGCAATACCTATCTGATGAGCCTGGGTTTTGAATCCTGCTTTGTGAGTAGATATTTAAGAGCAGCATGGTCAGTATACACAATCACTTTTGATCCTACTAAGTATGATCTGAACTTGTCAATAGCGTAAACCACTGCAAGTAATTCTTTTTATGTGGTTGTGTAATTTTTCTGGGCATTATTTAGAACGCGACTGGCATAATAAATGACATGTAGAAGCTTGTCATGCCTCTGTCCCAATACTGCACCAATGGCATGATCACTGGCATCACACATTAGCTCAAATGGTAACGTCCAGTCTGGTGCAGAAATGACTGGTGCTGTGACCAGCTTAGCTTTCAGCGTTTCAAACGCCTGCAGGCACTCTGTGTCAAACACAAATGGCGTGTCAGCAGCTAGCAGATTGCTTAGAGGTTTTGCGATTTTTGAAAAATCCTTTATAAACCTCCTATAGAATCCTGCATGCCCCAGAAAGCTTCTGATTGCCTTAACATTGGCAGGTGGTGGTAATTTTTCAATTACCTCTATTTTTGCTTGATCCACCTCTATTCCCTTGTTTGAGATTTTATGCCCAAGAACAATTCCTTCAGTCACCCTGAAGTGACACTTTTCCCAGTTTAAAACTAGGTTGGTCTCTTGGCATCTTTTCAGAACAAGTTTCAGGTGATCAAGACAGGAGCTGAATGAGTCTCCATATACTGAGAAGTCATCCATGAAGACTTCCAGAAATTTTTCCACCATATCAGAGAAAATAGAGAGCATGCATCTCTGGAAGGTTGCAGGCGCATTACATAGCCCAAATGGCATCCTTCTATAAGCAAACACTCCGGATGGACATGTGAATGCTGTTTTCTCTTGATCCTGGGGATCTACTGCAATCTGGTTATAGCCTGAGTAGCCATCCAAAAAGCAGTAATAATCATGACCTGCTAGTCTTTCTAGCATCTGGTCTATGAATGGTAAAGGAAAATGATCCTTTCTGGTAGCTGTATTGAGCCTTCTATAGTCAATACACATGCGCCACCCTGTAACTGTTCTTGTAGGAACCAGTTCATTTTTTTCATTATGAATCACTGTCATGCCTCCCTTTTTTGGGACGACTTGGACAGGGCTCACCCAGGGGCTATCAGAAATAGGATAAATAATCCCAGCCTCTAGTAGTTTGGTGACCTCTTTCTGCACTACTTCTTTCATGGCTGGATTTAGCCGCCTCTGTGGTTGAACCACTGGTTTGGCATTATCCTCCAATAAGATTTTGTGCATGCATCTAGCTGGGCTTATGCCCTTAAGGTCACCTGTGGACCACCCAAGAGCTGTCTTGTGTGTCCTTAGCACTTGAATAAGTGCCTCATCTTCCTGTGAATTTAAAGCAGAGCTTATGATCACTGGAAAAGTGTCACCTTCTCCCAGAAACGCATATTTCAAGGATGGTGGTAATGGCTTGAGCTCGGGTTTAGGAGGTTTCTCCTCTTCCAGAAGAAATTTCAGAGGCTCTTTCATGTCCTCTGAATCCTCTAAATCAGGCTGAACATCTTTAAAGATGTTTTCCAACTCTGATTCAAGACTCTCAGCCATGTTGATCTCTTCTACCAAAGAGTCAATAAGATCAACTTTCATGCAGTCATTTGATGTGTCTGGATGCTGCATGGCTTTGACAGCGTTCAGCTTGAACTCATCATCATTGACTCTCAGGGTTATTTCCCCTTGTTGGACGTCAATGAGGGATCGTCCAGTTGCTAGGAAGGGTCTTCCAAGAATGAGAGTAGCACTCTTGTGCTCCTCTATTTCCAGCACAACAAAGTCAGTGGGAAAGGCGAATGGCCCAACTCTGACAATCATGTCTTTAATCACGCCTGATGGGTATTTAGTAGAACCATCAGCAAGTTGGAGACATATCCGGGTTGGTTTAACTTCTTCAGTTAAGCCAAGCTTTCTGATAGTGGATGCAGGTATTAGGTTGATGCTTGCCCCAAGATCGCATAAAGCTGTCTTGGTGCAATTACCTTCTAATATGCATGGTATCAGAAAACTCCCAGGGTCTTTAAGCTTTTCAGGAAAGCTTTTCAGAATGACTGCACTACATTCTTCAGTGAGGAGAACTCTTTCTGTTTCTCTCTAATCCTTCTTATGACTCAAGATCTCTTTCATGAACTTGGCGTAAGAAGGTATTTGCTCAAGTGCTTCTGCAAATGGAATCTTTATTTCAAGAGTCCTGAGATAATCTGCAAAGCGAGCAAATTGCTTATCCTGCTCCTCTTTCCGGAGTTTTTGAGGATAAGGTATCTTGGCTTTATATTCTTCAACCTTAGTTGCTGCAGGTTTATTGCCTACAGAAGTGGTTGAAGAAGCCTTTTTAGAGGGGTTGTTATCAGCATTTGTGTGTGTCTGATCCCTCACTGGCGATTGAGTGCTAGAGTTAGAAGCTGGAGTGAAACTGGACGCCAGCTCCTTGTCTGCTCCTGGCATCTGAACGCCAGAACTGTACCCATTTTGGGCGTTCAGTGCCAGATCTTGCCCATTTTGGGCATTCAACGCCAGATCATTGCCCATTTCTGGCGTTGAACGCCAGTCCTGCCTTGTTTCTGGCGTTGAACGCCAGTCCTGAGCATGATCTGGGCGTTCAGCGCCAGCCTTCCACCAATTTTCTGGCGTTTTAGTTCCAGAATTACTTTTCCCTGGGCTCTTACTGTCCTCAGGTGAATTTTGGGTGGTTTCCTCATTTCTTAGCTTTTTGCTGCCTTGAGGTGGGGTATTTAATGTTTTCCCACTTCTTAGTTGAACTGCTTGGCATTCTTCTGCTATTTGCCTTGACAGCTGCTGCTTTGTTTGCTTAAACTGTTCGTCCATATGTATATTAGCCATCCTCGTCTCTTGTAACCTTTCTTTGAATTCGGCTAACTGCTTTGTTAGAAAGTCCAATTGCTGATTGAATTCAGCAGCTTGTTTTACAGGACTGAGTTCAGCAGTTGCTGTCTTAACCTCTTCTTTCATGGAAGAGTCATTGCTTAGGTACAGATGCTGATTCCTGGCAACTGTATCAATGAGCTCTTGAGCCTCTTCAATTGTCTTTCTCATGTGGATAGATCCACCAGCTGAGTAATCAAGAGACATCTGAGCTCCTTCTGCAAGCCCATAATAGAAGATGTCTAACTGAACCCACTCTGAAAATATTTCAGAGGGGCATTTTCGTAGCATCTCTCTGTATCTTTCCCAGGCATCATAAAGAGATTCATTATCTCCTTGTTTAAAGCCTTGGATGTCCAGCCTTAGCTGTGTCATCCGTTTTGGGGGAAAGTACTGATTCAGGAATTTTTCTGTCAGCTGTTTCCATGTCTTTATGCTGGCCTTAGGTTGGTTATTCAACCACCTCTTAGCTTGATCTTTTACAGCAAATGGAAACAGTAATAGTCTGTAGACATCCTGATCTATTTCTTTATCATGTACTGTGTCAGTAATCTGTAGAAACTGTGCCAGAAACTCTGTAGGTTCTTCCTGTGGAAGACCGGAATACTGGCAGCTTTGCTGCACCATGATAATGAGCTGAGGATTCAACTCAAAGCTACTGACTCCAATGGAGGGTATGCAGATACTACTCCCATATGAAGCAGTAGAGGGGTTAGAATATGACCCCAGAGTCCTCCTGGACTGTTCATTTCCGCTTAGGTCCATGATGGAGAAAGGGAGATGATGTAAAATAGAAAAAATATTTTTATTTATTTATTTATATATTTATTTCGAAAATGAAATAAATTAAAATAAATAAAAATTGAGTGAAGATTTTCGAAAAACTGAGGAGAGAGAAAGTGGTTAGGAAGTTTTGAAAAGGATATGATGATTTTGAAAAAAAAAAGTTTTAAATTTTGAAATAAAAATCTGAATTTTTAGAAATATATTTCGAAAAATTGTTTTTAAAATAGAGAGAAAAGATATTTTTGATTTTTAAGAGGAAAGAGAAAAACAATAAGATAGCACAAGATTTAAAATTTTTAGATCTAATGCTCCTTATTTTCGAAAATTTTGGAGGGAAAACACCAAGGAACACCAAACTTAAAAATTTTAAGATCAAGACACCAGAAAAACTCAAGAACACTTTGAAGACTCACAAGAACACAAGAACATGAAGGACGAACACCAAACTTAAAATTTTTAGAAAACCAAAATAAATTTTCGAAAATTTTAAGAAAAATCAACAAGAAAACACCAAACTTAAAGTTTGGCACAGAATTTAGTAGAAAAATTATTTTTTTGAAAAAGATTTTAAAAAGAAAACAAGGATTCTAAAATTTTAACACGACAATAATAAGAGACTCTAAACAAAAAAAGAGAAATTTTTCCTAATCTAAGCAACAAAATAAACCGTTAGTTGTCCAAACATGAACAATCCCCGGCAACGGCGCCAAAAACTTGGTGCACGAATTGTGAATCACACTTTTCACAACTCGTACCACTGACCAGCAAGTGCACTGGGTCGTCCAAGTAATACCTCACGTGAGTAAGGGTCGAATCCCACGAAAATTGTTGGTTTGAAGCAATCTATGGTTATCTTGTAAGTCTTAGTCAGGAAGTCAATTATGTTTATCAGTTGAATTGCAAATAAACAAGAGAGCATGGATTAAAGGTTACTTGTTATGCAGTAATGGAGAATATGTTGGAGTTTTGGAGATGCTTTGTCTTCTGAATCTCTGCTTTCCTTTGTCTTCTTGCTCACGCACGCACGTCCTCCTATGGCAAGCTGTGTGTTGGGGCATCACCGTTGTCAATGGTTACATCCCCTCCTCTTGTGAAAATAGTCCAAATGCTCTGTCACAGCACGGCTAATCATCTGAGGTTCCCGATCATGCTGGAATAGGATTCACCCTCCTTTTGCGTCTGTCACTACGCCCAGCACTCGCGAGTTTGAAGCTCGTCACAGTCATTCAATCCCTGAATCCTACTCGGAATACCACACATGAATGCCGCCATCAATCTAGCTTATACCACGGAGATTCTGATTAAGGAATCTAAGAGATATTCATTCAATCCGATGTAGAACAGAGGTGGTTGTCAGGCACACGTTCGTGGGGGAATGATGATGATTGTCACGTTCATCACATTCATGTTGAAGTGCGAATGAATATCTTAGATAGGAACACGCATGTTTGAATAGAAAACAGGAATACTTGCATTAATTCATCAAGACACAGCAGAGCTCCTCACCCCCAACAATGGAGTTTAGAGACTCATGCCGTCAAAGAGTACAAAGTTTAGATCTAAAATGTCATGAGGTGCAAAATAAGTCTCTAAAAGTTGTTTAAATACTAAACTAGTAGCCTAGGTTTACAAAAAATGAGTAAACTATGATGGATGATGCAGAGATCCACTTCTAGGGCCCACTTGGTGTGTGCTGGGCTGAGATTTAAGCAATTTACATGCAGAGGCCATTTGTGGAGTTGAACGCCAATTTTTGTGCCAGTTTGGGCATTCAACTCCGGCTTTTGATCCTTTTCTGGCGCTGGACGCCAGAATTGGGCAGAGAACTGGCGTTGAACGCCAGTTTACGTCATCTATCCTTGTGCAAAGTATGGACTATTATATATTGCTGGAAAACCCTGGATGTCTACTTTCCAACGCAATTTGAAGCATGCCATTTCGAGTTCTGTAGCTCCAGAAAATCCACTTTGAGTGCAGGGAGGTCAGAATCCAACAGCATCAGCAGTCCTTTTTCAGCCTGAATCAGATTTTTGCTCAGCTCCTTCAATTTCAGCCAGAAAAATACCTGAAATTACAGAAAAACACACAACTCATAGTAAAGTCCAGAAATATGAATTTTTCCTAAAAACTAATGAAAATAGACTAAAAACTAACTAGAATATACTCAAAACTATATGAAATTAACCCCAAAAAGCGTATAAAATATCCGCTCATCAGTTACTCTCTGTTAATCATTTATAAACATATCATGCTTTAATGCATCAACCAACAACGACAAGAAAAACAATAAAAAGATGACTTCAATTGTGATTGAATTCAACCCCAAGTTTTAGTTCCGATCATTCGTTGACCTTAGAATTCCACTTAAACAACCAATTTTTGACCATGCAAAGGTTTTGCGCTATTCTTTCTAATCAAAATTTGGTCTCTTTTCTAATGTCATTGAGAAAACAAAAACTAATTATCCAATCCAAGGGGTGCTATTAGTATTATTTTTAGTATAAGATTTAGCACACATTACCCTTACAACTTCAAATTTTAGATATCTTCGTGCCAAAAAGCTATCATTATAGTTAAGTTAGTTGCCACAATCTTTTTCAACTGTAATAACAAAATTCTTATCGAATTTCATTTTCTTCTTAACAACTTCATATTTGTGAACCATAACTATGCTATATTTCTTGTTTTGCTAGCACATTAGGCATCAAAACCAAGGGTATAAAGTTCGAACAATATGAAACGTTTTCTTCTATGCATTGTAAATTGATATTCCATAGGTCAAGTCGGCAAAAACAAATTGGATGTTCTATGGTATCTTAAGCATTGTTCACCATTACCTTCTCCTTTTACATTTTAACCTTGGCAAATGAGCTGGATATGCTATCACTTTTGAACATCATATGCAAAGCTCTCAAATATAATACTAGGTTTGTAACACCCTAACTACCAAAGCTTACGTACATCCATATATATACTTATATATATATAAATAATATTACAAGGATTAACCAATACAATTCTTATCCCTCTTATAGAATATATCAAGATAGAGGCGAGGTTTCAATAAATAATAATCTAAAGCAATACAGAGAATTTCAACAACAACTAAATAAACTCTTCGTGACTTCTGCACCCATATCCTAAAAGGGAAAAAATGTAGGGGGTGAAAACATCATCCTTGAAAGGGTTCTCAGTAGAGGATTTTTGGGAATTACTGTAATAGGATACGTGAAGATAAATCATGTAAGAACTGTGTTTTTCACGAATTAAATAATTTAAATGCCCAAATTATGTTCCGAAAAGTTAGAATGAGAATTTGGGGATTTAAATATGATTTTTGTACTCAGTAGGTCTTTTTGAGTCAAAAAATGTGTTTTCTGCAAAAAATCGTGAAAAACCACGAACCGGCAGTTAAATCAGTTGAACTGGTTCAAGTCTGCTCGGTACTGTGTGAGAAAAAGTGAAAAACAGTCGAAAACCTTAGAAAAATATTAGGAATGGAAAACCGGGCGCTAGTGTTAAAGGTTTGGTCCAAAGTTGGACCGAACGGGCTAAAAATGCTAACAGGTTAGACCGGGCCTAAGTTGGGCCCAAGCCCAACTTATATAAGTCTCCTTTAATGAGCTTTCAGCTCATTTTCATTAAAGAGAGAGAGAGAGAGTTCGGTTACGAGAGAAGAGAGAAGAGAAGCAATGGGAACACTATTCATCCTCCACTTCCGGAAACCATAACTTGAGCTACGAAACTCCGATTGACGAGCCGTTTGTGGCCACGCGAAGCTCTCGACGAGCTCTTCCATTCTATATAAGTTTTTCTGGTAAGAACTCGAAGCTCACTCCCCAGTTCTCTGCCCTAAGATTCTGCGCGATTTCATGTTTGGTTTTTGAGTAGATTTTGTGGTTTTTGGTTGTTTAGGTGATCTCTAGTAGCAGGTAATTGTTGGATTTTACCCCTACTCACGTTGGGTAAGGTAAGGTTTCACTAAACCCTTGTGTTTAGTTATTTTGGGTATCTTAGGTTTTGATGTTGGTAAATATATGTGTTGTTAGGTTGACTTTTGGTGTTGGTTGAAGTTGGTCGAGGCTTTGGATCAAGGTTGGTGGCTTCGTTTTGGTGTTTGGTGCGTTTGGAAATCGGCCAAGGTATGGTTTCAGTTTTCTTTATGTAATATGTAATGTTCATGGATACTTAGGCTAGTTGACCCTAAGATAGGATTGAATATTGTTGGTGTATGAATATTTATATGTGAATGGATGATAATTGTGGGTTGCATTGGATTATTGTGGTTGATGATGATTATTGGGAATTATTGGTGTTATTGAGTGTTGATGATTGGTGTTGTTAATGAGGATTGATAAATGAAGTGGTGGTGTTGTGTGAAACGAATTCAAATACTAGTAATATTGATTATATGATTTAATGAGGTTGTTGGTATTTAATGATTATGAAAGTTGATGAGAAATATGTGAATTTGATAATGATGGGTGGTGTTCTAAGGGTTACCTGAAACTGTAGGTCAATCTCGAACGAGATCTTCTGTTCTGGTTGGAGATGACGTGTTTGGCTGGTGGGCGGCGGCCGGAGTTGTCGTGTCCGACTGGTTGCGCTACTGATCCTTTGTCACCGGAGGGTGGTGGTACCTACAAGGGACTCCGATGCTTAACTTAGCAAGGGTATTAAGCAGATTTTTAGTAGTATCAGAGTATGAGTTATACCTGGGTGCTCCAGTGTATTTATAATGGTGATAAGTGACCTTTTTTAGATAAGATAAGTTAGTTATCATTATCTTATCTTTGAGCGAGGTCATCTTATCTTCAAGGGAACCGCCCTTATCTCTATAGGCTTGGGCTACCTTATGATTTGGGTCGTGTTCCTCTATTTGGGCCCTTTATTGGGCTTTCCTAGCAATTTGGCCGACCTCTTTGAGAAGAGGTCGAATGGTCTGACCTGAAGAGGTCGGTCGCTTTGTTGCTAAACATCTCGGTTCGGACAGTTCGACCCAGGGTATGAGAAGTGCCCCTGCTTGAGCTCGGTCTTTCTTTTGAGGTCGAGTCTTAGTTTTGGGACTTCGATCCTTTTCTGGTGAAGCTAAACTCGAGCATCTATCGATTTCCTCTCTGTAGAATCTTTTTTGAATGCGAAACGTTTTCTTAAGCGCGCACTTTTGCATTAGCGCTCCGGTCTTGGGAATATGTGAGGGTTTAATACCCTCATTAATTGATTCTTAATGCCCCATTTCCCTTGGCTCTTTTATTTTGAACTTTACACACAGAAAACAGTTTCTCTTCTCTATTTTACTTGTAACTTCCCCCTTTTCTTTCTCACTTTCTGTTTTTGTATTTTCGCGTTTCTTCCAGCGACGTTGCTTGGCAATTGTTGGTGCTCTCTTTTAAAGGCGATTCCGGATTCTATCTTCCATCTTCAACTTCTTTGAAGCTTTCTCCTCTTTCCAAGTTGGTTTTACTTTCTGCTTCTTTACTTCTTTCGTCGCTTTACCTTCGATTCTTTGGTAAAGCTTTGATTTTTCGTTTTAATGCATGCTGGAAAGTTTGAACCTTTTCGCGTCGTTATGCCCGATTGTTGCTGTGATGCGTGTTTCTGGCATTTCTCCTAATGATTGAGGTTTTTTAGGGCTTTGCATATTTTTCTGCCTTTTTATTTGATTTTGTAGCTTTTCGGAATAATGACTTCGTTTGATTCTTTTGAAAAAGGTTGCGTCTTTGATGTCCTCCTGTTTGGTATTTGTTGTTTACTTTTTGATTGAAAAAAGGCTTTTCTTTGCTGAGAGTTTTGTTGGAGTGTTAGTCTTATAGATTTTTTTTGAGTCCTTACTCTGTCACTGCCTCCAAAGGATGCCCCTGGACCTTGTCTTGGGGTTTTCCTTGTACTTGTTTGTATGCTTGAGTCATGCTCTGCTTATGAGTTGATTTTGACTTTTGCCCGAGGTGTTTTTGATTGGTAATCTATTTTCTTCTTTCTTGTTGTAGGACTAGTTGACCTCATGTCTTCTCGCAAAAATATTGTTGAGACATCTTCCCAAGTCCCTGAGGGCATGGCCGATTGGGTGGATTCTATGGTTCTTCTGTGTGTTTCTTTGGTCGACTCCGAGTTTTGTCAGTAGCTTAGGCAATTTCATAGGATTTCTAGTAATGGTAGTGATGAAAAGAATTATGAGCTTGTATCCCCTAACTCTGAAGAAAGGGTTTGTTTTTCTACCCGAGTTATTGGAGAACGTCCATTTTTCTATGCATACGACTTCTTTTTTAGTCAAATGAATATTACTCTTCCTTTTACCCCCTTTGAGACCAACCTATTGTGGTCTTGTAACATAGCTCCATCTCAGCTTCACCCCAACTCCTGGGTTTTATAAAAATCTTTCAATTGCTGTGTCACGAACTAGGTATCCCAGCTTCACAGTCCCTTTTCTTTTATCTCTTTGTTTTGACAAAGCCTGGGGTGGTTAAGAAGAAGGCTGCCTGGGTTTCTTTCCGAGCTTCCCAGGGGAAGAAGATTTTTTCCATGTTTGATGAATCTTTTTGTGACTTTAAGAATTATTTTTCAGGGTCCGAGCGGTTGAGGGAGCTCGGCCCTTTTTTCTGGATGAAAATGATGAACCTGCCTTTCCTTTAGAATGACAAAAGAATGTAATGGTGTCTAAATATACGTGGGAGATGTTAGATGAGGCTGAGCAAGCTTTTGTGACTGTGTTGGAAGAAAACTGGGGGCAGCCTCCCTATCTTGATACAAAGAAATTCCTAGGAAATCCCTCTCTTCTCTGAGCTGAGCTGGGTAGTGGTCAATTTCTCTTTTGTATTTTTGCTTTATTTTGTCGAGTTTATTTCTTTTCTCTTCTTTGATTCATAACTTGGTCTTTTGCTGTGATGTTTGTTTGCAGAGATGATTAAAAATAAAGAATCTATAAAGGCCTTTAAGAAGGCGAGGAAAGCTACTGCAGTTCAGAACATCTCGGCCAAGATGGCCGGGGAGGGGTCTTCTCAAGTTCAGTCGAAGCCATCTGTACCGAGCTCTCCTGGACCGAGGAGGATAATTCCTACTCCTCAGGTTCATTTGGTTGATCCTCCACAGGCTTCTGTCGTTACCTCTGGCACTCCTCCACCGAGAAAGCAAAAAACCGCTGAGCCTTTTAACCTTGATGCTCCTGATTTTGATACTGTTGAGTTTGTGGACCAGCAAATTGGTCCTTATGGCACCATTTCTACTGACGATGTTTTTCTCCTTCGCCATTTGGACTTTATTACTTGGAGCAGCATAAAAATGGCACATATGGGGGCGGCTTTATATCGGACTGCTCAAGATCTTCCCATTCATGCTACTAAGGCTTTTATGGAGGAGGCAAAGTTGGAGTTCGACCGAATGAAGGGTTTGAAGGAGGAACTTGAGGTGAGGGTGACTAAGTTGGAGAAAGAGTTGGAGGGTGAAAAGGCTAGTTCTATTGCCTTGGCGGCTTCTGCGAAGTTGGCTGAAGACACGGCGTTGAAGCACAAGGAGAGTTATGTCACGACTTATAGGGAGATGATGCGTCTCAGGAATGATTTAGAGTCTGCCCGAGTTGATTACGCCGAGCTCCAGGGTCACCTTGTAGGTAGTGTAACTGCTGCTTATGAGAACCTGAAGGAGCAGGTTCGGGTTCTTGCACCCGAGCTCGACCTTACTTTCTTCAGCTTGGATAACGTCGTAAAGGACGGTAAGATTGTCCCTAATGACCCTGATGATGATGATGTCGACTTTCCTTCAGTGCCTGCCTCCAAAGCTTCCGTTATGCCTACTTCTTCAGCTCCTTCCTCTGAGGCTGGTCATCCCGAGTCAGAGCCTGATTGTCAAATCTTGAACTGGGATTATGGGACCGTGGATGCAGTGCCTCTTCAGACTCGTCCTCCTTTACCCCGTGTTGATGCTGCCGAGAAGCCTTCGGATCCTCAATGATTTTTTCTAGATATTTGTGTGGATAACCCGGCTTGTGGGCTTTTGAACTTTATGTTTTGTAAATGGTGGTTCTGACTTTTTGCTACTTCCTGAGTTGGTTGTTTAGCAACTTTATTTTGAAAAACAAAGTAGTTTCCATGCTCTTGGGACTGATTTTGGTAGCCTCTTGAGTTTGTTATTATTATAACTTGTGTTTTTCGTAACATATCTGTCTGCATCTATCTTGGTACCTTTTTAGGTTTTTTGGGAGTGTTGGAACTTTGTTGTCCGACCTCTTTGGATTGCCTTTGTATTTCATACTTGTGGCTTGATTCCTTTGAGGTTGTGGATGTTTGGATCCTCCTTGTATGTTGGCTTCCTCACTTTGGCCTGAAGTTATTTCTAGTAATCCGTTTTGTTTGGATCTTGTTCAGGTCTCTGTTAGGAATTTCCTATTATAACGTCAAGGTTTTTGGGAGGCGGACTTCGTCATGTCGGGATCTTCTAAGTTATTTTAGTAATCCTCTTTCTTGGACCTTGTTCAGGTCTCTTTTAGGGATTACTTTTATAACTTTATGTTTTGGGCCAACTTCATCATGTCGGGCACTTCTAAGTTATTTTAATAATCCTCTTTCTTGGACCTTGTTCAGGTCTCTTTCAGGGATTACTTTTATAACTTTATGTTTTGGGCCGACCTCATTATGTCGGGCCCTTCTAAGTTATTTTAGTAATCCTCTTTCTTGGACCTTGTTCAGGTCTCTTTCAGGGATTACTTTTATAACTTTATGTTTTTGGGCCGACCTCATTATGTCGGGCCCTTCTAAGTTATTTTAGTAATCCTCTTTCTTGGACCTTGTTCAGGTCTCTTTCAGGGATTACTTTTATAACTATGTTTTGGGCCGACCTCATTATGTCGGGCCCTTCTAAGTTATTTTAGTAATCCTCTTTCTTGGACCTTGTTCAGGTCTCTTTCAGAGATTACTTTTATAACTTTATGTTTTGGGCCGACCTCATTATGTCGGGCCCTTCTAAGTTATTTTAGTAATCCTCTTTCTTGGACCTTGTTCAGGTCTCTTTCAGGGATTACTTTTATAACTTTATGTTTTTTGGCCGACCTCATTATGTCGGGCCCTTCTAAGTTATTATAGTAATCCTCTTTCTTGGACCTTGTTCAGGTCTCTTTCAGGGATTACTTTTATAGCTTTATATTTTGGGCCGATCTCATTATGTCGGGCCCTTCTAAGTTATTTTAGTAATCCTCTTTCTTGGACCTTGTTCAGGTCTCTTTCAGGGATTACTTTTATAACTTTATGTTTTTGGGCCGACCTCATTATGTCGGGCCCTTCTAAGTTATTATAGTAATCCTCTTTCTTGGACCTTGTTCAGGTCTCTTTCAGGGATTACTTTTATAGCTTTATGTTTTGGGCCGACCTCATTATGTCGGGCCCTTCTAAGTTATTTTAGTAATCCTCTTTCTTGGACCTTGTTCAGGTCTCTTTCAGGGATAACTTTTATAACTTTATGTTTTGGGCCGACCTCATTATGTGGGCCCTTCTAAGTTATTTTAGTAATCCTCTTTTATAGGGCTGGCCAGACCTCTTTCCAGGGATTTACTTTTTATAACTTTGGTTTTGCGACTGGTCCGACTTTTTTACATCGGCCAGTCTTTAAGTTATTTTTTAGCAATCCATTTTATTAAGACCTCGTCACGTCCTTTTTATGGATCACTTTCGATAACTTCTTGCATTATTCTGTTTTTATCTTTGCCGATTTTGTAGAAATTGGGTTTAATCCTCATTTGGTCGACCTTTTGACGAATTTTGGTTTTCATCTTTGTTGGTCTTTATCATGATCGTGCAGTGAATTTGGTTTTTCACTTTCTGCCGATCTGTGACTTTATAATCGGATGATGAGCGTTTCAGATTAATGCGTCTTGAGAATTTGTAGAAGATCTAAACAAATTTTATTCAAAAGAAAATGCAGATATATACATGTGGGAGTTTTATCCCTCTAAGTCGGGCAATTTGTAGGTCTTTGGCTTGGCACCTCATTAAAAAATCTTTTCAGGAAAAAGAGTGTGCTTTGTCCTAAGATCCTTTATCACCCCTAACTATAGTACCTTCTTAGGTTGCAGGCGTGCCATGACCTAGGGAGCTCTCGCCCTTCGAGTTCGGACAATCTGTAGTAGCCCTTTTCAAGTACTTCTATGACTCGGTAGGGTCCTTTCCAATTCGCTGCCAGCTTTCCTTTTCCAGGTCGAGTTGTTCCGATATCATTTCGGATTAGGATGAGGTCGTTCTCGGCAAAACTTCGCAGCACTACCTTTTGATTGTATCTCGAAGCCATTCGACATTTTAATGCCTCTTCCCTGATCCGGGCTATTTATTGGATTTTTGGAAGTAGGTCGAGTTCTTTCCTTTGAAGTTGGAAGTTGGCTTCTTCATTATAGTGGATCACTCTAGGTGACCCTTCTTCAATCTTCACTGGGATCATTGCCTCCATTTCATACGCTAATCGGAAGGGTGATTCCTTTGTGGTAGAATGTGGTGTTGTTTGATATGCCCATAGGACTTGTGGGAGCTCTTCAGCCCAGGCTCCCTTTGCGTCTTGTAATCTCCATTTTAGCCCAGCCAATATGACTTTGTTGGCAGCTTCGGCTTGTCCATTGACCTGGGGATGTTCTACGGAAGTGAATTGGTGTTTTATGTTCAAGTCGGCCACTAACTTTCTGAAGCCTGCATCTGTGAATTGGGTGCCATTGTCTGTGGTGATGGAGTATGGAACACTGAATCTTGTGACAATGTTTCTATATAGGAATTTGCGACTTTTTTGAGCAGTGGCGTTAGCTAGGGATTCTGCCTCGATCCACTTTGTGAAATAGTCTACCCCTACTATGAGGAATTTGACTTGTCCCGATCCTTGAGGAAAAGGTCCGAGAAGGTCGAGTCCCCATTTTGCGAATGGCCAAGGTGAGGTTATGCTGATGAGTTTCTCTGGCGGGGCGATGTAAAAGTTAGCATGTTTCTAACATGGTGGACATGTCTTTACGAACTCTGTGGCTTCTTTTTGTAGATTTGGCCAATAAAATCCTGCCCGGAGTACTTTTTTGGTAAGTGTCTGCGCTCCAAGATGATTGCCACAGATACCACTGTGTACTTCTAAGACTTCCTTTGTGTTGGAAGTCGGTACACATTTTAACAATTGTATTGAAATCCCTCTTTTGTATAGAGTATTCTTTATGATAGTGTAGTATTGTGCCTCCCTTTTTAGCCTCTTTGGCTCCTTCTCATCTGTGGGGAGTGTTTCTGTTTTGAGGTAGTTAATTATGGGAGTCATCCATCCTTGATCCAGACTCGTTATGGCTAGGACTTTTTCTTCTTCCGAGATTGACAGGTTCTGCAGCGTTTCTTGGATGAGGCTTCTATTGTTGCCCCCTGGTTTGGTACTGACTAGCTTTGAGAGTGCGTCAGCTCGAACATTCTGTTCTTGGGGTATGTGGCGGACCTCATATTCCCCGAATTGTTCGAGCTGATCCCTGGTTTTGTCTAGGTACTTTTTCATGGTGGGATCTTTGGCTTGGTAGCTCCCTGCTATTTGTGAAGTGACTACTTGTGAGTTGCTGAAGATGATAAGCTTTTGAGCTCCAACTTCCCTAGCCAGTTTCAAACCAGCTAGAAGCGCCTCATATTCAGCTTGGTTGTTTGAGGCAGAGAACCTGAATTTGAGGGAAAGTTTGATTTGGGTTCCCTGGTCACTTTCTATTATCACACCCGCACTGCTTCCAATTTTATTTAAGGAACCATCTATATAGAGATTCCATTCTGTAGGAATTTCCAGGGTGTCTGTAAATTCTGCAATGAAGTCGGCCAGATATTGCGATTTGATGGCTGTCTGAGCTTCATATTGAAGGTCGAATTCAGACAACTCGACTGTCCATTGTAAGATTTTGCCTGCTAAGTCTGTTTTCTGCAAAATCCCTTTTATGGGTTGGTTGGTTCGAACCCTAATGGTGTGGGCTTGGAAGTACAGATGCAGTCGTCGAGATGTTAGTATGAGAGCGTAGGTGAATTTTTCTATTTTTTGGTAGTTCAGCTCGGATCCTTGTAATGCTTTGCTGATGAAATATACAGGTTGTTGCCCACTGTCGTCTTCTCGGACTAATACTGAGGCTATTGCCCGACTTCCTACTACGAGGTATAATATAAGTGGTTCTCCTTCCCGTGGCCGAGATAGGATAGGTGGCTGTCCCAGGAATCTTTTAAAATCTTGGAATGCCTGCTCGCACTCCGTTGTCCATTCAAACCTCTTTACCTTCCTTAGAGTAGCATAGAAGGGGAGATATCTTATTACTGATCCTGCTAGAAATCTGGACAAGGCTGTCAATCTTCCATTGAGCTGTTGTACCTCTTTGATGCAAGTCAGGATCTTCATATCGAGTATGGCCCAGCATTTATCCGGATTTGCCTCGATTCCTCTTTGTGTGAGCATAAACCCCAAGAATTTGCCAGCTTCTACTGCGAAGGTGCATTTTGCAAGATTAAGTCACATGCCATGCCTTCTTATAGTATCGAATACTTGGGTGAGGTCGGACAGTAACGTCTCTTCACTTTGTGTCTTTATTAACATGTCATCCATATAGACTTCCATGATTTTTCCGATGTGATCCGTAAAGACCTTATTCATCAATCTCTGGTAAGTGGCTCCTGCATTTTTAAATCCAAAAGGCATGACGATGTAGCAGTAGTTTGCTTTTGGGTTTAAGAATGAAGTTTTTTCTTGGTCGGGTAGGTACATTAGGATTTGATTATATCCCGAATATGCATCCATAAACGAGAGGTATTTGTATCCGGAGGAGGCATCCACCAAAGCGTCGATACTTGGGAGTGGATAAGGATCTTTTGGGCAGGCTTTGTTGAGATCAGTGTAGTCGGTGCACATCCGCCACTTCCCATTTGATTTTTTCTCCAACACAACGTTAGGTACCCATAGTGGGTACTTGACTTCTCTTATGAATCTTGCCTCCAGTAGAGCTTGTACCTGCTCTTCCATAGCTTGGGATCGTTCTGGTTTGAGCTTTCTACGTCTCTGTTGTACTGGCCGAGATCCTGGGTAGACTGCTAGCTTGTGGCACATTAACTCGGGGTCTATGCCTGGCATGTCTACAGCCTTCCATGCAAAGAGGTTGACGTTATCTCGTAAGTACTGTACGAGTGATTCTTTTGTGTCTCCTTTTAGGATTGTACCAATATTGGTTGTTTTGTTCGGGATATCTCCGATCTGGACTTTTTCTACTTCGCCTTTGGGTTGTGGGCGGAGTTCTTCCCGCCTCTGAACTCCACCGAGTTCGATGGTGTGGAATTCTTCTCCTCTGCCTCTGAGGTTTAGACTTTCGTTGTAACAGCAGCGCGTTGTCTTCTGGTATGCTTTTATTGTAGCTATTCCTTCTGTAGTTAGGAACTTCATGCATAGATGTGGAGTCGAGACTACTGCACCAAGCTGATTTAAGGTTGTCCGACCTATTAAGGCATTGTAGGCTGAACTCACGTCGACCACGATGTAGTCTATCTTGAGTGTTCTTGATTGGTTTCCTTTTCCGAAGGTCGTGTGTAATGGGATGTATCCAAGTGGCTGAATTGGAGTGTCTCCCAGTCTGAACAGGCTGTTCGGATATTCTTTGAGTTCTTTTTCTTCCAGGCCAAGTTTGTCAAAGGTAGTTTTGAACAAGATGTCGGCGGAGCTTCCTTGGTCTACCAGTGTGCGGTGGAGATTTGCGTTTGCTAGTATAATAATGATGACCATGGGATCGTCGTGTCCTGAGATGATGCCGGATGCGTCCTCTTTGGTAAAAGTAATTGTGGGGATGTCGGGTGCTTCCCCTTTCCCTCAACATGATATACTTCTTTAAGATACCTTTTGTGAGATGATTTGGAGATTCCTCCTCCCGCAAATCCTCCGTGTATCATGTGGACGTGTCTCTCTGGTGTACGAGGTGATCGCTCAGTTCGTCAGACATTTTCGTCCCTTCTCCTTTTTCTTTGCTCGTCGTCTCGGGTGGCTATGTATCGACCTAATTTTCCTTCTCTTACTAGTTTTTCTATGACGTTCTTTAAGTCAAAGCATTCGTTGGTGGAATGCCCACGGATTTGATGATATTCACAATATTCAGTCTGATTTCCTCCTCATTTTCTGCCTTTGAGTGGTCGAGTTAGGGGTATTTTTTCAGTATGGCATACTTCTCTGTAGACATCCACAAGGGACACCCAAAGAGGGGTGTAATTGTGATATTTTTTATTTTTTCCCCATGTTGATTTTCTTTCTTTTTGAATTCTTTATCCTTATCTCGGGAGGAGTAGTTGAATCCAAATTTTAAGGTCTCTCATAGTCGAGAGGTTTCCTCCATGTTGATGTACTTCTCTGCTCGTTCTTGCACTTTGTTCAGAGATATGGGGTGTTTTTTTTATATAGATTGGCTAAAAGGTCCTTCTCGTATGCCATTGATGAGACTCATAATAGCGGCCTCTATTGGTAGGCTTTGTATGTCCAGACATGCTTTGTTGAATCTTTCTATGTAGCTGCGGAGACTTTTCCGATCTCTTTGTTTGATTCCTAATAGACTTGGGGCGTGCTTAGCCTTATCTTTTTGGATGTTGAATTTGGCCAGGAACTTCTTGGCTAAGTCGTCGAAGCTTGAGATGGACCTAGGAGGTAGATTGTCGAACCATCTAATTGCTGTTTTTGTTAAAGTAGTCGGGAATGCTTTGCAGTGAACTGCATCTGAGGCGTCGGTGAGGTACATTCTACTTCTGAAGTTACTGAGATGATGGTTGGGATCTGCTGTGACATTGTATAAAGTCATGTCGGGAAGTTTGAAGTCTTTTTGGATTTTGGTCCTCATGATCTCTTTGGTGAATGGGTCTTGGTCCTTACGGGAGTCGTCTTCGTGACCGGATCGAGTAGTCTTGGTCTTGAGATCTGCTTCGAGTTTTAGGAGCTTGTCTTCTAACTTGCGGCGTCACCTAACTTCCTTTCGTAGATCTCTCTCAGCTTCTCGTTGGTGCTCCTCCTCTTTTTCGAGTTGCTTTAAATGATCTTGAAGTGCCTCCACGGCTCCCACATTTGGCGAATCGTTATTTTTGTTAGGTTGAGGAGTATCTTTTGGTGTAGTGTCCACGTTCTTGTGCGGCGTTCTATCTTCTAGATCCGAATCGTGGTTGTTGTCATGGTCGTCCGCCATGTTGGTGGGATGACTTCTAGATTCCCCGGCAACGGCACCAATGTTCCGAGGGTTACCTAAAACTGTAGGTCGACCTCGGACGAGATCTTCTGTTCTGGTTGGAGATGACGTGTCCGGCTGGTGGGCGACGGCCGGAGCTGTCGTGTCCGATTGGTTGGACTGGCTGTGCTGCTGATCCTTTGTCACCGGAGGGTGGTGGTACCTGCAAGGGACTCTGATGCTTAAGTTAGCAAGGGTATTAAGTAGGTTTTTAGTAGAATCAGAGTATGAGTTATACCTGGGTGCTCCAGTGTATTTATAACGGTGAGAAGTGACCTTTTTTAGATAAGATAAGTTAGTTATCTTTATCTTATCTTTGAGCGAGGTCATCTTATCTTCAAGGGAACCGCCCTTATCTCTATAGGCTTGGGCTGCCTTATGATTTGGGTCGTGTTCCTCTATTTGGGCCCTTTATTGGGCTTTCCTGGCAATTTGGCCGACCTCTTTGAGAAGAGGTCGGATGGTCTGACCTGAAGAGGTCGGTCGCTTTGTCGCTAAACATCTCGGTTTGGACAGTTCGACCCAGGGTATGAGCAAGTGGTATTGAGGGATTATGATGTTTGATGTTGGATATGTGATTTATTGTTGTTGATGTAGTTGGTAATTGATGGTGATTAGTGATGTTGTTGATATAACGAAGGTGAGTGTTAAGATTGTTGATACATGATGTGAATTATGACGAGTTGATGATTTTGGAATATGTTGATGAATTTCTGATGTTGAAATTGGTAAGGATGGTGTGAGAGATTGAAATTGGAATGAAATGGGGTTAATTTTGATATTGGATAGTGATTGAATTGGTATTAGATTGAGGTTTGGTCAAAATTGAGGTTATGTGGTTTTTGGGTAAAAATAGATTTTTAGTGAACTTTGTCTGATCATAACTTCTGCCTCGGTTTTCAAAATTTGTTGAATTTGGTTTATATTTAAAGATTATTGAAAACCCTTTGATTTGATATAAAGTTTGTAAAATTTGGAATTTTGTAGAGGAAGTTATGATCATTCAAAGTTGGTGTTGAAAATCTGAAATTTTGCAAAGTTGCAGAATTTCAGGATTTCTGATATGTGCGCATGCACAGCCTTGTGTGCATGCACAGGCAGGGATGGACGTGCTGTTCGCGGCGCTAGCACAGCTTGTGCGTGCACACACCAATGAGGAATTGCAACCTGTGCGGACGCACAGCCCTGTGCGCACGCACACGTTGGGAAGGTCAGTCTGTTGGGGGCGCTCGCACACCTTGTGCGAGCGAACAAACCTTACAAGATTTGGTACCTATGCGTACGCACACCCCTGTGCGTGCGCACACTTTTCAAAATCTTCCTGGGCGTGAGCATGCACATGCCTTGATTCATAATTTTAAACTTTGTTTTCAACTTTCTCAGCTTCCCAACAAGGTTGTAAGCTTCTATAACACCATTTTAAGGCTTTTGGGCATAATTTTGAGTATGGGAATATGAGAGATAAGCTAAGTGTTTTAGTTGGTGATTATTTTGAAAAGTTAGCAGATGGAGGTCTAGGTTTCTGGGGTGTGCAGGATGAGTGTGGTTGAGAGAGAAGGAAGAGTAGTGAACTTGGCGAGTACTGAGAATGAATTGAGAAATTGAGGAACTAATGAGTTCGGAATGGAATTAAGAACTGATGATGGGTATTATGAGCTTGATGTTTATTGAGGTAAAGTGTGCCAGGCACTATATCCTTGGAATGTTGAAAATGGATAATTGAAGAAGATGTGAGATGAGGAATGGTAATGACTGGTGATGATTTTGGGTTGCTGATGGATTTGTTGAATGTGGGAAGTGTGCCAGGCACTATATCCTTAGGATGATGATCTTGTTGAATAATGAGAGTTTGCCAGGCACTATATCCTTAGGTTGAGTATGACAGTGTGTAGGGAATTATGTCCCTGAGATTGATTTATGATTGATAATCTTTTCTGCTGCAAGAGTGTGCCAGGCACTATATCCTTGGGTTATGCATGCAAGTGTGCCTGGCAGTATATCCGTGGGTGAATAGCGTGTGCCCGGCACTATATCCGTGGGTCAATAGAATGTGCCCGACACTATATTCGTGGGTGCGACAGAAAAGCGACATCCGAAAGGATGTGTCGGGTTGGCATTTATGGACCGACAAGTGATATCACGAGCCAATAGGATAGACATTCATCATGTGCAATTTCTATCTGTTTGTATGCTTTGCCGACTTGTAATTGTATGCCTAAATGAATAACATGCCTATTTTCTTACTTGAATTACTTGTTCTATATGCTTCTACTTATGTTTTACTTGCTTGCACTTATATTGTGATTGTCTGGTGCTGAGGAGGTTAGGTAGGCGGTGGCGATGGGATCGCACGGAGATTAGGTTGGCGACGGCTGTGGGATACAACAGTGTGAACAGTATTAGTTAGAATTCGCCTAAGTTTAGATAACCTGGTTTATGGTTTAAGTCCTATACATATTTATTTATTTTGTTCTAAGCTTGAATATCTGTATGTGATGTGGAGTTCTAGGATTGCCTTCGGCGTCCCGGAGCCTTACATCTTACATCATTGGGCACTGTTACCATACTGCGAACCTCCGGTTCTCATTCCATACTTTGTTGTTGTTTTTCAGATGCAGGTCGTAATCTACTTCGGTGAGATTGCAGATATGGTGACAGCGCGGAGTATGGTCCCTCCTTGGTTTAATTTATTTTACTTTGTTATAGTTACTCTCACATCTTTTTATATTTTATCTTTATGGCCTTAGAGGCTATGTTGAGAGATAGGTTGTATAAGCTGTTTTAATTCTAAAAACTGTGTATTTTTATATTTGTAACTAGTCGGCTTAAACTCCACAAGCTGCGGCTAGTTTCCTATGTTTATATTACTATATCTATACATTTGTTCTATTCTCTTACACCTATATCTTGTATCTTGTGCGTTACTGGTGTGCGAAATCGTGATCATTCCATTCCTTGGTAACGGTGCTAAAAACTCAATACGCACGTTCATGATCTTATATCTGTTTCACAACTTCGTACCACTAACCAGCAAGTGCACTGGGTCGTCCAAGTAATAAACCTTACGTGAGTAAGGGTCGATCCCACGGAGATTGTCGGCTTGAAGCAAGCTATGGTCACCTTGTAAATCTCAGTCAAGCGGATTAAATTGTATTAAGAAATTATAGTGGATGAAAATGAATAAAATATAAAATAGGATAGTGGTACTTATGTAATTCATTGGTGAGAATTTCAGATAAACGTATGGAGATGCTTTCGTTCCTCTAATCTCTGCTTTCCTGCTGTCTTCATCCAATCAATCCTACTCCTTTCCATGGCAAGCTTTATGTAGGGCATCACCGTTGTCAATGGCTACATCCCATCCTCCTGTGAAAATGGTCCAATGCGCCGTCACTGTATGGCTAATCATCTGTCGGTTCTCGATCATACTGGAATAGGATTTACTATCCTTTTGCGTTTGTCACTACGCCCAGCACTCGCGAGTTTGAAGCTCGTCACAGCCATCCCTTCCCAGATCCTACTCAGAATACCACAGACAAGGTTTATACTTTCCGGATCTCAGGAATGGCCATCCATGGGTTCTAACTTATACCACGAAGACACTAATAACTCGGACTCGGTCCCCTATATTAGATATCCAAGAGATATCCATTCAATCTAAGGTAGAACGGAAGTGGTTGTCAAGCACGCGTTCATAAGTTGAGAATGATGATGACTATCACGATCATCACATATATCATATTGAAGTGCGAATGAATATCTTAGAAGCGGAATAAGTTGAATTGAATAGAAAATAGTAGTACTTTGCATTAATCTTTGAGGAACAGCAGAGCTCCACACCTTAATCTATGGTGTGTAGGAACCCTACCGTTGAAAATACATAAGTGATGAAGGTTCAGGCATGGCCGAATGGCCAGCCCCCAAAACGTGATCAAAGGATCAAAAGATAATCCAAAGATGTTCCAAAAATGTAAATACAATAGTAAAAAGTCCTATTTATACTAGACTAGCTACTAGGGTTTACAGAAGTAAGTAATTGATGTAGAAATCCACTTCCGGGGCCCACTTGGTGTGTGCTTGGGCTGAGCATGAAGCTTTCACGTGGAGAGGTCATTCTTGGAGTTGAATGCCAGTTTGTAACGTGTTTCTAGCGTTGAACTCCACATTGCAACTTGTTTCTGGCGCTTAAAGCCAGACTACAACATGGAACTGGCGTTCAATGCCAGTTTGCATCGTCTAAACTCGGGCAAAGTATGGACTATTATATATTTCTGGAAAGCCCTGGATGTCTACTTTCCAACGAAATTGGAAGCGCGCCATTTGGAGTTCTTTAGCTCCAGAAAATCCACTTTGAGTGCAGGGAGGTCAGAATCCAACAGCATCTGCAGTCCTTCTTCAACCTCTGAATCTGATTTTTGCTCAAGTCCCTCAATTTCAGCCAGAAATTACCTGAAATCACAGAAAAACACACAAACTCATAGTAAAGTCCAGAAATGTGAATTTTAATTAAAAACTAATAAAAATATACTAAAAACTAACTAAATCATATTGAAAACTATGTAAAAACAATGCCAAAAAGCGTATAAATTATCCGCTCATCAGTTACCTTCATGTGAACGTTTCGCGCTTTTGAAATTCTAATTTTTGAGCTTAATCCTTCATCAGGCTTCTAGAATATATTATTTCTTTCTATATATAAATATGTAAGAGCCTTAGGACTGTCGTAATCTCTGATTAACCTTTGCTTTATGGCTAGAGGTAAGGCTTAGGGTAATTGGGGTGTTACAAACCATACCAGCGATTAATAACCGTCTTATGCCTCTTTTCAAAAACAATGGTTTACATTAAAAGTAAAGTCGGAAATATTTTCTAAAAGAGGAACTGTTCAATTCTCAAAAACTCAAAAGCCTTTCAAAAGGTTTATCTATGCTAAACCAAAATAGCCTTTCATATTCTTCAAAACCAGAAACACAAAACCGAAACCAACCATCGGTCCATCTCATTTCAACCACGGCCCTAGGCCCAAACAAATCCAACCAACAACCAATCACCATAGTCCAACAGAGTCTCAGTCGCAAACACAATTAGGAAGATGCAAGCACAAACAAACAGTTATTGCAAGTAGAACAATTAGCAGTTAATCACAAGTAGTCACAAAGGCAAACCAAGTACAATATGCACACCCAAACGATGTCACATAGATGCATATGATGCATGCATGTCCTAGTGGCTGATGATATCATCTATCGGTTATAAAGCCAACCCGACAAGTCCTAGTAATTAACCATTGGACTGTCCCTCTGTCGTGCATCCCCAACTCGAGTTATTCTCGATCATCATCATGATCATAATCATAATCCATATCCGACACTCTCACTGGTGTATATTCACGGGGGAAAGCTCATCCGGGGCTTTCACAGTGCCCAGCCACCCTTACGACATAGGGTCAATAGAGTATCAAGTCTCAACCTGGAGCACGTGGTGGCTAGCCGCTGCTACTACCCAGGGAAACTCGTAACTCAGATAGTGGAAGTGCAAAATCACAATTATCAATATCTCAGCATATATGCATTCATTCTCAACCATGGATCAACATCCATCTCAGCCATCTGGCTTAAATTCATAATTCATAGTCAGCCATACAGCTCATAACTCATTCAGCAATCAACCATAATTCAATATCATACACAGCCATTCCGGCTCATAACAAAATAGCACTTCCACCATTCAACATCATCAAATTCATGAAATCGGCATTTAAGCCATAAATCACTTTTCTCAATTCATTTCACTTTGAAATCAAATTTCAGCTCCTTTCAGCCTTGGCTTTAAAGATCTCATTTCTCAAATCATCTCAGGCTCATAAGCCACTTTTACTCAAAGTAAGTTCCCCTTTTAAAACAAAGCCACCCTCGGCATTCTCTTTCCAAAACTTCCAAAACCATGGCAAGTTAAGGATTTATTTAGAAATATTGAAAATCATCCATCCAACAACAGGATTTTATAACAAAAGTTCCTCGGTAGAGTCTCAAGTCTTTAGGGGAGATTAACATAACTCATTTCCTCAAATTCACTTAAAATTATTAAGACCTTGGCTTCCTGATTTGAGTAACAAAATAGGATCTAAGCCAAACCGAGTCATGTAATCAATTACTCTTTTCAAAGCCATTTCCTTTACTTAAAACAAAAACTAACTTCAACCCCATGAGAAATTCTAAAGCGTTTCAAACTGCTCAGAAATTGTTTTAATCTTGCAAAAATGCAGAACTCAAGGAGTATTTAAAACTTTTTCCAAAACATTTTAGAATGAAACTTGTCAATATACGTTCAAGTTCTTTCAAAGTCACTGAAACTTCTCTAATTGAAACCCTCAAGCCAAATTCAAAGGCATAAACCCTTTTCACATTTAAAACAGCCTTAAAGCATAAGTTTCATCTAAATAACTTGTTCACAAGGGAAATATAATACTTTTCTTAAGAAACAAGACTAAATCACAATTTCCTTTTTAATAATTCATTTCAAAAGCATAAGTCATCCCTTTCTTAATAATTCAGATAAAATAGTAGAGGCCGTTAACTCATGAGTCTCCGAATAACGTTTTAGTAAAGTCCCGGATTCTACCAGAATTTCGGCAACACCTCCCCTAAAACTTGGACTTTGCCACCCGGTTTGGGTCCCAACAACACAGACCACAATTCTTTTCAACAGCACCAAGTCCAAAAATCAGTTCAAGGCAAGCCAAATCCAACAGTCACCTTATTTTCATATTTCAAGGAAACTGTTTCAAAATCAAATCATTAACAGCCGATTAAACTCATTTCTTAAAGCTTTAAAGAAACGGTTCAGTAACAATCATTTATTAAAACCAGATCATTTAAAGCAGACCAGGCTATATCCAAGAGTATATTCTATTTTTCACATTATCAAGAAAATCAACTCAACTTAAATCAATTCCCAATGGATTAAACTCGATTTCAAAGCTTTGAAAGAATCAACTTCAAAAGCATTTCGTTTCACAAAGCCACACAATAATCCAACCAACAAACGTTCATAATCAAACGAGACAAATCAAACCATACATAAGGCCGATACAATCACCAAATACACATTCTCTCACGTCAGTATCTACATGTAATAATTCCAATATATAAAAATATAGTTTTTGGAAAGTGCCCCTACCTCAAAACGCAAATCCATAACCCAAACGTCTCACAGAGTCCTTTCCGCCTCAACCCGAACTGACGGCAACCAAAACCTCAGCTCCCAGCCACTTCCGCAATAACCATAGCAACACTAATCGCAACATATAATAATCAGGACTCGACCCCACGTTACCAAAACTCATATTCATTATCCAAACACAATCGAATACTAACGCGAGGCTTTTCGAAACATAATTTATTTACTGAACTAGCGAAACGAAGCAGCCGTAGCTCCATATCAACCCGGCAGCGGCTCCGTCAGCCACCTCAAGTGGCAGTGGCGGCGAAAAACCCCGACAACTGCGACTGCACAACAACGTCATGATGATAAAAACCCAGGAATAGAAAGGAATGAAGACCAAATGCAAGGACCCTTACCCGCAGTGATTTTTTGGCGACTAAGCTGTATTCTCCGGTGGCAGAGACGGCGGAGCAGCTCGAAATGGCCAGCAACAGTGGCGGCGCTAACTCAGCACCAACATCCACCACCGTCACCACCTCCCACTCCAGGCAGATCCAACAGCCGCAACAACAATAAAACGGCAGCAAAAGGGTTAGCCCCAACCCGCGATCATGGTTCTCCAGCGCAACACTAGCCACAACAGGAACGGCGGCGGTGAGACCCCAACAGCGACGAGTTTCCCAGCGATAGAACAAGCAGGACTGGCGATGGCGCGGCTGGAGGTCACAGCGACGCTGGAGACACGGAAGGGTTCCGACGCAGTGGTTGGACCTCCGCTCGGCCTCAGATCATGCTCTCCCTCCTCCGCGTGTCTGACTCTTTCCCCCTCTTCCATTGTTGACGGTGACAGCAACAACTGGCGGTGGCTCTATCGGCGACAACAACAGCACTGTTGGAGGGCATGGAAGCAGTGGCGGCTGAACAACAACGCGATAAGGCTGAGGATGACTGGCGATGACGAACTGAGGTGGTGGCTCCCTGGACGACAGCGGCGGCGTAAGCATCAAGGCACAGTGGCGGCGGCACGCTCCTCTTACCCTAGCGCTCTGCTTCCGTGGAACCCCTCCCCTCTATCCCTAATTCTGCTTCTATTTTCCTTTTCCATGGAAGAAAAGGAAGGAAACCGTGTATGCTGCTGTTAGAAAGGAGGGCTGCAGCAATTGTGGGGAAACAGGGTCGGGTTGGGGTTTTCAGGGTTAGGGTTTCATTTTTGAAAATTAAGGTTAGGGTTACTTTTGTAATTTCACATAAAATTGGGAATGATATAATAATTGAAACCCAATTTAAATTTAACACTAATTGTATATAGAAAATACTATCTGCTCATCAATTTTACAAATTATTTTCAGTAAAATTTCCAAATCAAAAAATTAGAAATAATATACTTAATTTCTTCATTTTCCAAAATAGCAGTATTTATATTTAAAATATTACTTATTTAATCCAAATCATATAAAATCTTTATTATTTCACAACTACCAACTTTATAATTCAAATATAGAAAATAATCCAATAATTATAAAATTGGATAATAACTATAACTTATTTCAAATTCAATAAATCAAAACTTGCTTTAATTTTCTTTAATAAAAAAATTTCTAAAATTAAAGCTACAAAAATACTGAATTTGAAATTAGCTAATGATAGCCCTTTTTCAAAGGTTCTAGGTCTTACAAGGTGCGAAATTTATATTAAATTCTTTAGTGCACACTAACTAAACGAAATTCCTTATATGTTCAAAGAATTTTTTTCTAATTTTCCTACTTTGTGTACTTTTATTTTCTCACAAGCAAAGATATTGAATATATCGCTCTATTTTAAATTGATTTGTTAATTATTTATATATTGATTCTAGCTATTTCTTGCGAATCAAGTAGGACAAAATACAGCTAAAACTGGAATACCACTAACCTATATATAATGATATCACTAATGTGCTGTGATACACCCTGATGATTTATAGAAATAGAATATGAAAATTTTTATTAACACGGATTAACAGGGAAATTAAAAGTTTTATAAATGTCGATAAACTAAGAAAATATGTAGGCCTATTAGCTCAGTTGATTAGAGCGTCGTGCTAATAACGCGAAGATCGCAGGTTCAAGACTTGCATGGGCCATTAGAGGAAATATGTTTTTTAAAGCCATGAATTTTTAGAGTATAAAAATAATGGCCTATCCATGTCGACCAGTGTTGATATGTTCCTTTTTATCTTTTATAAGTTTTTGTTCCAAGAAAGAAATTGAATTGCGTATAAAACCTTAACAACCATACGATGGAAGTTTTTGAAACATATTTCTACCAAACAATATGTATATGGAGAAAATTATAGCACTTGTTATGGTACTACATAGTTGTCTTCCTATGAAAAAGATACTACATAATTGTTTTCCTATGAAAAAAGTATGGGAAATTGATGGAAGCTCTATCCCTAATACCCGAAAGTACATGTATTTGACAAGTTCTTTACCTTAGTAAAAAGAGCAAAATTTCTTGCAAAATTTACTTGGATTAGTGTTTTAAAATTTATACTCTTTATGTTACCAACGTAACAATAACATCCCTTACTTCCTTTATTGCTAAGAGGGCCATAAATCAAAATCCAATGAAAGTTAAGCTCTTACCAATTTTTTTAAATATCTTGATGCATTCATAGTGAAGAATAGATTATAAAACTTTCTAATCTTAATCTCTTTCGTAAGTAGATTTCATGTGGAATGATATGGAGCTGTTTGGATTTTACTATGTCATCAAATCAAGTAAGATTTTTAGATTATTCAAGTTTTATTAGTTAAATAAATCACTCAAAAAATTGTTTTATTACCTGTTAAGAGAGATAAATATTAAATGAAGACAAACAGAAAAAGAAAACATAATGTTACTGTAAACCCCGCTAAAAGGGACATCCACAAGGGGGTGGGATTTTTTCAGTGTTGCATATCTGATGCCAGGGCATCTTGGCCAGTTTCACTGACCTTTTCTTTACTGTTTTTAGGTTAGTTTCATGCATTTCCTTAGGAAATAAGCTAGTTTTGGGTAGATATTCACTTACACCTTGACTCAAGCATACATTGTGCATTTTACATTATTTCATGAGGATTTTGCATAAGTTTAGTGACAAATTATATGTTGCATTGCCCATGACTTGGACTAGAACTTTGATGCACTCTATTGCTTGATTTCAGGACCAAAGGAAGCAAGGAAAGGGAGGAAACTTGCAAGGTTAATGAGAAAAGTGATTGCCAATGACACTCTCATAGCCATCATTGCCCACGTTAAGAGTCACGTTAACTAAGTTAACGTGAACTCTAACGTGGAAAAGGGAAGTTGAGCCAACGTTAGTGACACTTAACATTGTCACTAACGTTGGCAAACACTCATAAGTGGCCATGTTAGAGCCCATGTTAACCTAGTTAACGTGGCCTCTAACGTTAAAGGGGGAAAGAGAAGCCAACGTTAGTGACATTCAACATTGTCACTAACGTTGGCCTAAGGATGCAACACACCACGTTAAATCCCACGTTAACTTGGTTAACGTGGGAGCTAACATAAGAAGTAAGAGTTGTCGCCAACGTTAGTGACACTCAACATTGTCACTAACGTTGGAAGCAACCACACAACCCCCCAAGGAGCCACGTTAACTTCCACGTTAACTTAGTTAACGTGGAAGCTAACGATGAGGAATGAATGATGAGCCAACGTTAGTGACACTCAACATTGTCACTAACGTTGGGATGGCTAAGAATGGCCACGTTAGAAGCCACGTTAACCTAGTTAACGTGGACTCTAACGTGAGATCTAGGGGCACATTGGAACGTTAGTGACAATGTTGAGTGTCACTAACGTTCTCGAAGGTTGGCAAGGCCACGTTAGAAGCCACGTTAACCTAGTTAACGTGGAGCTTTAACGTGAAGCAAAAAGGGGCACACTAGAACATTAGTGACAATGTTGAGTGTCACTAACGTTCTCGAAGGTTGGCAAGGCCACGTTAGAAGCCATGTTAACCTAGTTAACGTGGGATCTAACGTGAGGCAAAGGGGGAACATTGGAACGTTAGTGAAAATGTTAAGTGTCACTAACGTTCCCGAACTTATACTTTCACTAAATGATTAACACCCCTTCCGCTTGAGCTAAAGTCTCCACCCACTCAACACTTTCTCTCTGCAAGTAAAGCCAAGCCCAAATGAAGAAAAGAACTGCTTCAAACTCAAGATCCAAAGGCCCAAGACTTGAAGAGCAAACTAGAAGCTGAGAAGAGTAGTATATATAGGAGTGGCTTTGAATTGTAAAAGAGTTCTGGAGGCTGGAAAAGAGAACTACTCTCTGTATTTTACTTTCTCTGCATTTTCTAGTTTTATGATGTATTCTCCATCTTTGTTTTCATTTTCAAGAGCTATGAACAACTAAACCCTTTTCATTGGGTTAGGGAGCTCTGTTGTAATTTGATGGATCAATACTAATTTTCATTATTCTTCTTCTATCTTTTCTCTTGATTTTACTTGAAAGCTTTCGATCTTCATCCAATTGAGTAGTTATCTTGGAAGAGAAGCTATTCAAACTTGGATATCTTTTGAACCTTGAAAGAGGAATGAAGAGATCAAGCTAGAAATGCTTTCTCATGCTGGACCAAATTGGGTTTGGATGGGTATGTGACTATAACCCTCTCAATACTTGATTTGGGAAATGCATGTGGTATAATCAGTGACCATACTTCATCTCTTCTCATGAGCAATTGACCAAGGAATTGGCTATTGATCAAGATTTGAGAGATTGAATTGCAAGAAATTGTAATTCAATCACTTAAGATTGCCAAGGAGATCAATGAGGGCATTGATTGAGGAAGAGATGAAAATGAACTTGATCCGGAGAATTGCAACATCTCCTAAGCCCAATGAACTCCCCATCTCTGATCTTACCCATTCTCTTTAATTTCTGGCATTTACTTTTATGAGCAAATCCCCCATTCCCATTTACAATTCTGCAATTTATTTTCAGTCATTTGCTTCCAGTTTTTTAATTCTAGCATTTACTTTTCTGTTATTTACATTTCAGCCATTTTATTTTCTGCAACTCTCAACCCAAATTCTGGATTCGCTCAACTAGAACATTCTTCTAATTAAAGTTGCTTGATCAATCAATCTCTGTGGGATTCAACCTCACTCTATTGTGAGTTTTTACTTGACGACAAATTCGGTACACTTGCCGAAGGGAGATTTGTTGTGAGACAAGTTTTCCGTGCATCGATATCTCTTTGTAGACATCCACAAGGGACACCCTGAGGGGAGTGTAGTTGTGGTATTTTCTAGGTTTTTCAGTAGGCTGGTCTTCTTTTTTCCTGGACTCTTTATCCTTGTCCCGAGATGGGTAGGAGAATCCGGATTTTGAGGTTTCTCCTAATTGAGAGTTCTCCTCCATATTAATGTACTTTTCTACCTGCTCTTGTACCTTGTTCAGAGATGTTGGGTGCTTTTTGGATATGGAGTGGCTAAAGGGTCTTTCTCGCAGGCCATTGATGAGACCCATGACGGCTGCTTCTGTTGGCAGACTTTGTATGTCTAGACATGCTTTGTTGAATCTTTCCATGTTGTTGCGGACGCTTTCCCGATCTTCTTGCTTAATCCCTAGCAGGCTTAGGGCATGCTTGGCTTTGTCTTTCTAGATGGAGAATCTAGCTAGGAATTTCTTGGCAAGGTCACCGAAGCTTGCTATTGACCTTGGCGGCAAACTGTCGAACCACTTTATTGCCGTCTTGGTCAAAGTGGTTGGGAAAGCTTTACAATGGATTGCATCTGAGGCATCCCTTAGATACATCCGAATTCTGAAAATGCTGAGATGATGGCTTGGATCAGACGTACCGTCGTACAAGGTCATGTCGGGGGCTTTAAAGTCCTTCGGAACTTTAGCTTTCATGATCTCCTTTGTGAACAGGTCTTGGTCCTTGTGGGGTGATGAGCGGATAATTTATACGCTTTTTGGCATTGTTTTTAGTATGTTTTTAGTAGAACATAGTTACTTTTAGGGATGTTTTCATTAGTTTTTATGTTAAATTCACATTTCTAGACTTTACTATGAGTTTGTGTGTTTTTCTATGATTTCAGGTATTTTCTGGCTGAAATTGAGGGACTTGAGCAAAAATCAGATTCAGAGGTTGAAGAAGGATTGCTGATGTTGTTGGATTCTGACCTTCCTGCACTCAAAGTGAATTTTCTGGAGCTACAGAACACAAAATGGCGCGCTTCCAATTGCGTTGGAAAGTAGACATCCAGGGCTTTCCAGCAATGTATAATAGTCCATACTTTGGCCGCGTTTAGACGACGTAAAAGGGCATTGAACGCCAGTTCTATGCTGCTATCTGGAGTTAAACGCCAGAAACAAGTCACAAACCAGAGTTGAACGCCAGAAATACGTTACAACCTGGCGTTCAACTCCAGAAAGAGCCTCTGCACGTGTAACATTCAAGCTCAGCCCAAGCACACACCAAGTGGGCCCCGGAAGTGGATTTATGCATCAATTACTTACTTCTGTAAACCCTAGTAACTAGTTTAGTATAAATAGGACTGTTTACTATTGTATTAGACATCCTGGATTGTATTTTTGATCCTGTGATCTCGTTTTGGGGGCTGGCCATTCGGCCATGCCTGGACTTTTCACTTATGTATTTTCAAACGGTAGAGTTTCTGCACTCCATAGATTAAAGTGTGGAGCTCTGTTGTTCCTCAAAGATTAATGCAAAGTACAACTATTTTTCTATTCAATTCAACTTATTCCGCTTCTAAGATATTCATTCGCACTTCAACCTGAATGTGATGAACGTGACAATCATCATCATTCCCTATGAACGCGTGCCTGACAACCACTTCCGTTCTACCTTAGATTGAATGAGTATCTCTTGGATCTCTTAATCAGAATCTTCGTGGTATAAGCTAGATTGATGGCGGCATTCATGAGAGTCCGGAAAGTCTAAACCTTGTCTGTGGTATTCCGAGTAGGACTCTGGGATTGAATGATTGTGACGAACTTTAAATTCGTGAGTGCTGGGCGTAGTGACAGACGCAAAAGGAGGGTGAATCCTATTCCAGTATGATCGAGAACCTCAGATGATTAGCCGTGCTGTGACAGAGCATTTGGACCATTTTCACAAGAGGATGGGATGCAGCCATTGACAAGGGTGATGCCTCCAGACAATTAGCCATGCAGTGACAGCGCATCAGACCATTTTCCAGAGAGGATTAAAAGTAGCCATTGACAACGGTGATGTCCTTACATAAAGCCAGCCATGGAAAGGAGTAAGACTGATTGGATGAAGACAGCAGGAAAGCAGAGGTTCAGAGGAACGAAAGCATCTCTATACGCTTATCTGAAATTCTCACCAATGAATTACATAAGTGTTTCTATCCCTATTTTCTATCTATTTATTATTTATGTTCAAAAACTCCATAACTGTTTTATATCCGCCTGACTGAGATTTACAAGGTGACCATAGCTTGTTTCATACCAACAATCTCCGTGGGATCGACCCTTACTCACGTAAGGTTTATTACTTGGACGACCCAGTGCACTTGCTGGTTAGTTGTATCGAAGTTGTGAATGAAAAACGATTTATTAAGATGTGCGTACAGAGTTTCTGGCCCCGTTGCCTGAGATCACAATTTCGTGCACCAAGTTTTTGGGGCCGTTGCCTGGGATTGTTCGAGTTTGGACAACTGACGGTTCATCTTGTTGCTCAGATTGGGTAACTTTCTTTTCGTTTTCTTTTCAAAAATTTTTCAAAAAACCTTTCAAAAATTTCTCATCTATTTTCGAAAAAAAATGTTTTCAAAAAAATATATTTTTCTTCAGAATTTTTAAGAATGAATTCTAGTGTTTCATGATGCTTTGTTGAACCCTGGTTGGCTGTGAAGCCATGTCCAAATTCCTTTGGACTGAGGATTCAACTAATCACTTCAGTGCATGTAATTACATACTAAAGCTTGGCTGGCTATTAAGCCATGCCTGACCCTTTGATTGGAGCTTTAGACTAAAGAGCATAAGATTCCTAGAATTCATATTAAAAATTTTGGAATCCTTATTTTTCTTTTTCAAAATTATTTTCGAAAAAAATTAAAAGAAAATACAAAAAAATCATAAAATCATATGAATAAAAAAATATTTTGTATTTCTTGTTTGAGTCTTGATCAGATTTAAAGTTTGGTGTCAATTGCATGTTCATCTTGCATTTTTCGAAAAATTCATGCATTCATGGTGTTCTTCATGATCTTCAAGTTGTTCTTGGTAAGTCTTCTTGTTTGATCTTGATGTTTTCTTGTTTTGCATCTTTTCTTGTTTTTCATGTGCATTTTTGCATTCATAGTGTCTAAACATGAAAGATTTCTAAGTTAGGTGTCTTGCATGTTTTCTTTGCATTAAAAATTTTTCAAAAATAAGTCTTGATGTTCATCATGACATTCAAAGTGTTCTTGGTGTTCATCTTGACATTCACAGTGTTCTTGCATGCATTCATTGCTTTGATCCAAAATTTTCATGCATTGCATCATTTTCATGTTCTTCTCTCTCATCATTAAAAATTCAAAAATCAAAAAAATATCTTTCCCTCTTTTCTCTCATAAAATTCGAAAATTTGAGTTGACTTTTTCAAAAATTTTTAAAATCTAGTTGTTTCTTATGAGTCAAATCAAATTTTCAATTTAAAAATCTTATCTTTTTCAAAATCTTTTTCAAAAATCAAATCTTTTTCATTTTTCTTAGTTATTTTCGAAAATTTTAAAAAATATTTTTCAAAAATCTTTTTCTTATCTTTATCTCCTAATTTTCGAAAATAACATCATCAATTAATGTTTTGATTCAAAAATTTCAAGTTTGTTACTTACTTGTTAATAAAGATTCAAACTTTAAGTTCTAGAATCCTATCTTGTGATTTCTTGTAAATCAAGTCATTAATTGTGATTTTAAAAATCAAATCTTTTTCAAAACTAATTTCAATCATATCTTTTCAAAAATATCTTTTGATCTTATCTTTTTTTTCAAAATCATATCTTTTTCAAAAATTTGATTTTAAAATATCTTTTCTAACCTCCTATCTTCCTATCTTTTCAAAATTGATTTTCAAATTTGTTTCAACTAACTAACTAACTTTTTGTTTGTTTCTTATCTTTTTCAAAACTCCCTAACTAACTCTCTCTCTCTAATTTTCGAAAATATCTTCCCCCTTTTTCAAAATTTCTTTTTAATTAATTATTTTAATTTTTGATTTTAATTTTTGATAAAAAAAATGACTAACCTTTTTCAAAAACTATTTTCGAAAATCACTAACTCTTTTTCAAAAATTATTTTCGAAAAATCACTTCCCCCTCTCATCTTCTTTTATTTGTTTATTTATTTACTAACATCTCTTCCTCACTCACCAAAAAATCCGAACCCCCTCTCTCTCTGAGTTCAGATTTTCTCTTCTTTTCTTTTATTCACACAGGGACCTCTATACTGTGGTAAAGAGAATCCCTATTATTATTATTATTATTTTTCTGTCCCTCTTTTTCAAATGAGCAGGAGCAAAGACAAGAATATTCTTGTTGAAGCAGATCCAGAACCTGAAAGGACTCTGAAAAGGAAATTAAGAGAAGCTAAAATATAATAGTCCAGAGACAACCTTTCAGAAATTTTCGAACAAGAAGAGGAGATGGCAGCCGAAAATAATAATAATGCAAGGAGGATGCTTGGTGACTTTACTGCACCTAATTCCAATTTACATGGAAGAAGCATCTCCATTCCTGCCATTGGAGCAAACAATTTTGAGCTGAAACCTCAATTAGTTTCTCTGATGCAACAGAACTGCAAGTTTCATGGACTTCCATCTGAAGATCCTTTTCAGTTCTTAACTGAATTCTTGCAGATATGTGATACTGTTAAGACTAATGGAGTAGATCCTGAAGTCTACAGGCTCATGCTTTTCCCTTTTGCTGTAAGAGACAGAGCTAGAGTATGGTTGGACTCTCAACCTAAGGATAGCCTGAACTCTTGGGATAAGCTGGTCAAGGCTTTCTTAGCCAAGTTATTTCCTCCTCAAAAGCTGAGTAAGCTTAGAGTGGATGTTCAGACCTTCAGACAGAAAGAAGGTGAATCCCTCTATGAAGCTTGGGAGAGATACAAAGGACTGACCAAAAAGTGTCCTTCTGACATGCTTTCAGAATGGACCATCCTGGATATATTCTATGATGGTCTGTCTGAATTAGCTAAGATGTCATTGGATACTTTTGCAGGTGGATCCATTCACCTAAAGAAAATGCCTGCAGAAGCTCAAGAACTCATTGACATAGTTGCTAATAACCAGTTCATGTACACTTCTGAAAGGAATCCTGTGAGTAATGGGACGCCTATGAAGAAAGGAGTTCTTGAAATTGATACTCTAAATGCCATACTGGCTCAGAATAAAATATTGACTCAGCAAGTCAATATGATTTCTCAGAGTCTGAATGGAATGCAAGCTGCATCCAATAGTACTCAAGAGGCATCTTCTGAAGAAGAAGCTTATGATCCTGAAAACCCTGCAATAGCAGAGGTAAATTATATGGGTGAACCATATGGAAACACATATAATCCATCATGGAGAAATCACCCAAATCTCTCATGGAAGGATCAACAAAAGCCTCAACAAGGCTTTAATAATGGTGGAAGAAATAGGTTTAACAATAGTAAACCTTTTCCATCATCCACTCAGCAACAGACAGAGAACTCTGAACAAAATACCTCTAATTTAGCAAACTTAGTCTCTGATCTATCTAAGGCCACTGTGAGTTTCATGAATGAAACAAGATCATCCATTAGAAATTTGGAGGCACGAGTGGGCCAGCTGAGTAAAAGGATCACTGAAATCCCTCCTAGTACTCTCCCAAGCAATACAGAAGAGAATCCAAAAGGAGAGTGCAAGGCCATTGAATTAATTACCATGGCTGAACCTGTAAGGGAGGGAGAGGACGTGAATCCCAAGGAGGAAGACCTCCTGGGACGTCCAGTAATCAATAAGGAGTTTTCCTCTGAGGAACCAAAGGAATCTGAGACTCATCTAGAGATCATATAGATTCCATTGAACCTCCTTATGCCATTCATGAGCTCTGATGAGTATTCCTCTTCTGAAGAGAACGAGGATGTTACTGAAGAGTAAGCTGCCAAGTTTCTTGGTGCAATCATGAAGCTGAATGCCAAATTATTTGGTATTGAGACTTGGGAAGATGAACCTCCCTTGTTCACCAATGAACTAAGTGATCTAGATCAACTAAGATTGCCTCAGAAGAAACAGGATCCTGGAAAGTTCGTAATACCTTGTACCATAGGCAACATGATCTTTGAAAAGGCTCTGTGTGACCTTGGTTCAGGGATAAACCTCATGCCCCTCTCTGTAATAGAGAAACTGGGAATCTATGGGGTACAAGCTGCTAAAATCTCATTAGAGATGGCAGACAATTCAAGAAAACAGGCTTATGGACAAGTAGAGGACGTGTTAGTAAAGGTTGAAGGCCTTTACATCCCTGCTGATTTCATAGTCCTAGATACTGGGAAGGATGAGGATGAATTCATCATCCTTGGAAGACCCTTCCTAGCCACAGCAAGAGCTGTAATTGATGTTGACAGAGGTGAACTAGTCCTTCAATTGAATGAGGACTCCGTTGAGTTTAAAACTCAAGGACATCCTTCTGTAAACATGGAGAGGAAGCACAGTAAGCTTCTCTCAAAACAGAGTCAACGAGAGCCCCCACAGTCAAACTCTAAGTTTGGTGTTGGGAGGCCACAACCAAACTCTAAGTTTGGTGTTGGGAAGTCTCAACAATGCTCTGAACATCTGTGAGGCTCCACGAGAGCCCACTGTCAAGCTATTGACATTAAAGAAGCGCTTATTGGGAGGCAACCCAATTTTTATTTATCTAATTTTATTTTTCTTGTTCTTTCATGTTTTATTAGGTTCATGATCATGTGGAGTCACAAAATAAATATAAAAATTGAAAACGGAATCAAAAACAGCAGAAGAAAAATCACACCCTGGAGGAAGACCTTACTGGCGTTTAAACGCCAGTAAGAAGCATCTGGCTGGCGTTCAACGCCAGAACAGAGCATGGTTCTGGCGCTGAACGCCCAAAATGGGCAGCATCTGGGCGATTGAACACCAGAATTTTACCCTGGAGAAGAGTTGGCGCTGAACGCCCAGAACAAGCATGGTTCTGGCGTTCAACGCCAGAAATGGGCAACAAATGGGCGTTCAACGCCCAGAACAAGCACCAATCTGGCGCTGAATGCCCAGAGTTGTGTGCAAGGGCATTTTGCATGCCTAATTTGGTGCAAGGTTGTAAATCCTTGAACACCTCAGGATCTGTGGACCCCACAGGATCACCTCAGGATCTGTAGACCCCACAGGATCCCCACCTACCTCCACTCACTTCTTCTCATCCCTCTTTCACACAATCCCATAAACACTCTTCCCCAAAACTCTTCACCAATCACCTCAATCTCTCTTTCCTATCACCACTTCACCACTCACATCCATCCACTCTTCCCCATCAACCTACCTCATAAACTCCACCTACCTTCAAAATTCAAAATCAATTTTCCACCCAAACCCACCCTATATGGCCGAACCTTACCCACCTCCCTTCCCTATATATAGCCCTCCATTCCCCCTCATTTTCACACAACACAACCCTCTCTTTCCCTTCTTAGCCGAAACACATCTCTCTCTCCCTCTCCTCCATTTCTTCTTCTTCTTCATCTCTTCTTTCTTCTCTTGCTCGAGGGGAGCAATATTTTAAGTTTGGTGTGGTAAAAGCATAAGCTTTTTGTTTTTCCATTACCATTGATGGCACATAAGATCGGAAAATCCTCTAGAAAAGGGAAAGGGAAGACAAAAGCTTCCACCTCCAAGTCATGGGAGATGGAAAGATTCATCTCCAAAGCTCATCAAGACCACTTCTATGATGTTGTGGCCAAGAAAAAGGTGATCCCCGAGGTCCCTTTCAAGCTCAAAAAGAATGAGTATCCGGAGATCTGACATGAAATCCAAAGAAGAGGTTGGGAAGTTCTAACAAACCCCATCCAACAAGTCGGCATCCTAATGGTTCAAGAGTTCTATGCCAATGCATGGATCACTAGGAACCATGATCAAAGTAAGAACCCAAACCCAAAGAATTATATTACAATGGTTCGGGGGAAATACTTAGATTTTAGTCCGGAAAATGTGAGGTTGGCGTTTAACTTGCCTATGATGCAAGAAGATGCACGCCCCTACACTAGAAGGGTCAACTTTAATCAAAGGTTGGACCAAGTCCTCATGGACATATGTGTGGAAGGAGCTCAATGGAAGATTGACTCCAAAGGCAAGCCGGTTCAATTAAGAAGACTGGACCTCAAGCCTGTGGCTAGAGGATGGTTGGAGTTCATCCAACGCTCCATCATCCCCACTAGCAACCAATCTGAAGTTACTGTGGATCGGGCCATCATGATCCATAGCATCATGATTGGAGAAGAAGTAGAAGTTCATGAAGTCATCTCCCTTGAACTCTACAAAATAGCCGAAAAGCCCTCTCCTGGGGCAAGGCTAGCTTTTCCTCATCTTATTTGCCATCTATGTTACTCAGCTGGAGCTTTCATAGAAGGAGATATTCCCATTGAGGAAGAGAAGCCCATCACTAAGAAAAGGATGGAGCAAGCAAGAGAGTTCATTCATGGATCTCAAGAGACGCATGAAGCTCATCACCATGAGATCCCGGAGATGCCTCAAATGCATTTTCCTCCACAAAACTATTGGGAGCAAATCAACACCTCCCTAGGAGAATTAAGTTCCAACATGGGACAACTAAGGGTGGAACATCAAGAGCACTCCATCATCCTTCATGAAATAAGAGAAGATCAAAAAGCAATGAGGGAGGAGCAACAAAGACAAGGAAGAGACATAGAAGAGCTCAAGGACATCATTGGTTCCTCATTACATGATCATTAGTATTTAGTAACTATGTCTTAAAGTTATGAATGTCCTATGAATCCATCACCTCTCTTAAATGAAAAATGTTTTAATTCAAAAGAACAAGAAGTACATGAGTTTCGAATTTATCCTTGAACTTAGTTTAATTATATTGATGTGGTGACAATACTTTTTGTTTTCTGAATGAATGCTTGAACAGTGCATATGTCTTTTGAAGTTGTTGTTTAAGAATGTTAAATATGTTGGCTCTTGAAAGAATGATGACAAGGAGACATGTTATTTGATAATCTAAAAAATCATAAAAATGATTCTTGAAGCAAGAAAAAGTAGCAAAGAACAAAGCTTGCAGAAAAAAAAATAGCGAAAAAAATAGAAAAAAAAAAGAGAAAAAGCAAGCAGAAAAAGTCAAAGCTCTTAAAACCAAAAGGCAAGAGCAAAAAGCCAATAGCCCTTAAAACCAAAAGGCAAGGATAATAAAAAGGATCCCAAGGCTTTGAGCATCAGTGGATAGGAGGGCCTAAAGGAATAAAATCCTGGCCTAAGCGGCTAAACCAAGCTGTCCCTAACCATGTGCTTGTGGCGTGTAGGTGTCAAGTGAAAACTTGAGACTGAGCGGTTAAAGTCAAGGTCCAAAGCAAAAATAGAGTGTGCTTAAGAACCCTGGACACCTCTAATTGGGGACTTTAGCAAAGCTGAGTCACCATCTGAAAAGGTTCACGCAATTATGTGTCTGTGGCATTTATGTATCCGGTGGTAATACTGGAAAACAAAGTGCTTAGGGCCACGGCCAAGACTCATAAAATAGCTGTGTTCAAGAATCATCATATTGAACTAGGAGAATCAATAACACTATCTGAACTCTGAGTTCCTATAGATGCCAATCATTCTGAACTTCAATGGATAAAGTGAGATGCCAAAACTATTCAAGAGGCAAAAAGCTACAAGTCCCGCTCATTTAATTGGAGCTATGTTTCATTGATAGTTTGGAATTTATAGTATATTCTCTTCTTTTTATCCTATTTGATTTTCAGTTGCCTGAGGACAAGCAACAATTTAAGTTTGGTGTTGTGATGAGCAGATAATTTATACGCATTTTGGCATTGTTTTTAGTGTGTTTTTTAGTAGAATCTAGTTAGTTTTAGGGATGTTTTCATTAGTTTTTATGTTAAATTCACATTTCTGGACTTTACTATGAGTTTGTGTGTTTTTTTGTGATTTCAGGTATTTTCTGGCTGAAATTGAGGGACTTGAGCAAAAATCAGATTCAGAGGTTGAAGAAGGACTGCTGATGCTGTTGGATTCTGACCTCCCTGCACTCAAAGTGGATTTTCTGGAGCTACAGAACTCAAAATGGCGCGCTTCCAATTGCGTTGGAAAGTAAAAATCCAGGGCTTTCTAGCAATGAATAATAGTTCATACTTTGGCCAAGTTTAGATGATGTAAAAGGGCATTGAACGCCAGTTCTACGCTGCTGTCTGGAGTTAAACGCCAGAAACAAGTCACAAACCAGAGTTGAACGCCAGAAATACGTTACAACCTGGCGTTCAACTCCAGAAAGAGCCTCTGCACGTGTAACATTCAAGCTCAGCACAAGCACACACCAAGTGGGCCCCGGAAGTAGATTTATGCATCAATTACTTACTTCTGTAAACCCCAGAAACTTGTTTAGTATAAATAGGACTGTTTACTATTGTATTAGACATCCTGGATTGTATTTTTGATCCTGTGATCTCGTTTTGGGGGCTGGCCATTCGGCCATGCCTGGACCTTTCACTTTTGTATTTTCAAACGGTAGAGTTTCTGCACTCCATAGATTAAGGTGTGGAGCTCTGTTGTTCCTCAAAGATTAATGCAAAGTACTACTGTTTTTCTATTCAATTTAACTTATTCCGCTTCTAAGATATTCATTCGCACTTCAACCTGAATGTGATGAACGTGACAATCATCATCATTCCCTATGAACGCGTGCCTGACAACCACTTCCGTTCTACCTTAGATTGAATGAGTATCTCTTGGATCTCTTAATCAGAATCTTCGTGGTATAAGCTAGATTGATGGCGGCATTCATGAGAGCCCGGAAAGTCTAAACCTTGTCTGTGGTATTCCGAGTAGGACTCTGGGATTGAATGACTGTGACGAACTTTAAACTCGCGAGTGCTGGGCGTAGTGACAGACGCAAAAGGAGGGTGAATCCTATTCTAGTATGATCGAGAACCTCAGATGATTAGCCATGCTGTGACAGAGCATTTGGACCATTTTCACAAGAGGATGGGATGCAGCCATTGACAAGGGTGATGCCTCCAGACGATTAGCCATGCAGTGACAGCGCATCGGACCATTTTCCAGAGAGGATTAAAAGTAGCCATTGACAACGGTGATGCCCTTACATAAAGCCAGCCATGGAAAGGAGTAAGACTGATTGGATGAAGACAGCAGGAAAGCAGAGGTTCAGAGGAACGAAAGCATCTCTATACGCTTATCTAAAATTCTCACCAATGAATTACATAAGTGTTTCTATCCCTATTTTCTATCTATTTATTATTTATGTTCGAAAACTCCATAACTATTTTATATCCGCCTGACTGAGATTTACAAGGTGACCATAGCTTGCTTCATACCAACAATCTCCGTGGGATCGACCCTTACTCACGTAAGGTTTATTACTTGGACGACCCAGTGCACTTGCTAGTTAGTTGTATCGGAGTTGTGAATGAAAAACGATTTATTAAGACGTGCGTACAGAGTTTCTGGCGCCGTTTCCTGAGATCACAATTTCGTGCACCATGGGGACTATCTTCGTGGCTGGATCGAGCGGTCTTAGTTTTGAGATCAGCTTCGAGCTTTAGGAGCTTCTCCTCCAGCTCTCAACGCCATCTTGTTTCTCTCCGAAGGTCTCGCTTGGCCTCCCGCTGCCGGTCGGCTTCTTGTTCAAGTTGTTTAAGTCAATGTTGTTGCTCACGGATAGCTTCCAAGATTTCAGTGTTTTGGGGTTGTTTATCTCCTTTATTTTGAGGTGTATCCTTTGGTATGGTATCCGTGTTCTTATGCGGCGTTCTGTCCTCCAATCCAGAGTTGTGATCATTGTCAAGGTTGTCCTCCATGATGATGGGATGACTTCCAGCTTCCCCGGCAACGGTGCCAAAGTTCCGATGGTTACCTGAAACTGAAGGTCGATCTCGGAGGAGATCTGCTGTTGTTGCCGGAGCTGTCGTGTCCGACTTGCTGAGCCTTGAGATGTTACTGATCCTTGATGACCGGAGGGTGGTGGTACCTGCAAGAGACTCCGATGCTTAAGTTAGCATGGGCTTTGAGAAGGTTTTTTGTTTAGAATCAGAGTTTGAGTTAAACCTGGGTGCTCCAGTGTATTTATAGTAGTGTGGCAGACCTCCCTTGAGATAAGTTAGTTATCTTATCCTAGCTTTTGTGGGTGAGTCCCCTTATCTTTGGCCAGTCGCCTTTAGGTGGGCTGTGATCTTCTGCTTTGGGCATACTTGGGCCCTTATAGCAATTTGGCCGAGCTCTTTAGGAAGAGGTCGGTGTCGACCAACCTTTGTAAGAGGTCGGTCATTTTTGTCTTCATCCAACCCGGCTCGCCTAGCTCGACCCAGGGTATGAACAATATTCTTTTTAGTATAAGATTTAGTACACATTACACTTACAACTTCAAATTTTAGATATCTGCTTCATACTAAAAAGCTATCATTATAGTTAAGTTAGTTGCCACAATCTTTTTCAACTGTAATAACAAAATTCTTGTCGAATTTCATTTTCTTCTTAACAACGTCATATTTGTGAACCATAACTATGCTATATTTGTTGTTTTGCTAGCACATTAGGCATCAAAACCATGGGTATAAAGTTCGAACAACATGAAACGTTTTCTTCTATGCATTGTAACTTGATATTCCATGGGTCAAGTCCGCAAAAGCAAATGGGAAGTTCTATGGTATCTTAAGCATTGTTCACCATAATACAAAGCTCTATCACTTTTGAACATAATATGCAAAGCTCTCAAATACAATACGAGGTGCAAAATTTATATCATATTCTTTAGTGGACACCAACTAAACAAAATTCCTTATATGTTCAAATAAATTTTTTTCTAATTTTCCTAATCCACGTACTTTTATTTTCTCACAAGCAAAGACATTGAATATATCGCTCTATTTTAAACAAATTTGTTAATTATTTATATATTGATTCTAGATATTTTTTGCAAATCAAGTAGGGCAAAATACACCTAATACTAGAATACCACCAACCGATATATAATGATATCACTAATGTGCTGTGATACACCCTGATGATTTATAGAAATAGAGTATGAAAACTTTTATTAACACGGATTAACAGGGAAATTAAAACTTTTATAAATGTCGATAAACAAAGCAAAGAAAATATGTTGGCCTATTAGCTTAGTTGGTTAGAGCGTTGTGCTAATAATGCGAAGGTCGCAGGTTCGAGACCTGCATGGGCCATTATAGGAAATATTTTTTTTAAAGCCATAACTTTTCAGAGTATAAAAATAATGGCCTATCCATGTCGACGGGTGTTGATATGTTCCTTTTTATCTTTTATAAGTGTTTGTTCCAAGAAAGAAATTGAATTGCATATAAAACCTTAACAACGATACGATGGAAGTTTTTGAAACATATTTCTACCAAACAATATGTATATGGAGCAAATTATAGCACTTGTTATGGTACTACATAATTGTCTTCCTATGAAAAAGATACTATATAATTGTCTTCCAATGAAAAAAGTTTGCCGGGACATGTAAGGAAAATTGATGGACGCTCTATCCCCAATACCTGAAAGTACATGTATTTGACAAGTTCTTTACCTTAGTAAAAAGAGCAAAACTTCTTGCAAAATTTACTTAGATTAGTGTTTTGAAATTTATACTCTTTATGTTACCAACGTAACAATTACATCCCTTACTTCCTTTATTGCTAACAGGGCCATAAATCAAAATCCAAATGAAAGTTAAGATCTTGCCAATTTTTTTTAAATATCTCGATGCACTCATAGTGAATGATAGATTATAAAACTTTCTAATCTTAATCTCTTTCATAAGTAGATTTCATGTGGAATGATATGGAGCTGTTTGGATTTTACTATGTCATCAAATAATACCCCTTGTTTCCTTCTTGCATTTAGCATGAGGACATGTGGTGCACGAAAATTACTTCACACTATGTAATTCCACACAACTAACCAGCAAGTGCACTGGGTCGTCCAAGTAATACCTTACGTGAGTAAGGGTCGAATCCCACGGAGATTGTTGGCTTGAAGCAATCTATGGTTATCTTGTAACTCTTAGTCAGAAAAATAATTCACTTATCAAATTGAATTACGAAAAATAAGAGAGTATGAAATAAATACTTATTATGCAGTAATGGAGAATATATTGGGGTTTTGGAGATGCTTTGTCTTCTGAATTTCAGCTTTTCTCTTGTATTCCTCTTCCCTCATGCATGCAAAAGTGCAAAGTTCCTTCCATGGCAAGCTCTATGTAAGGTGTCACCGTTGTCAATGGCTACTTCCCATCTCCTCAGTGAAAATGGTCCAAATGCTCTGTCACAGCACGGCTAATCATCTAGAGGTTCTCGATCATACTGGAATAGGATTTACTATCCTTTTGCGTCTGTCACTACACCCACCACTCGCGAGTTTGAAGCCTGTCACAGTCATCTAATCCCAAAATCCTACTCGGAATACCACATACAAGATTTAGACTTTCCGGATTCTCCTGAATGACGCCATCAATTCTAGCTTATACCACGAAGATTCTGATTATGGAATCTAAGAGATACTCATTCAATCTAATATAGAACGGAGGTGGTTGTCATGCACACGTTCATGGGTTGAGGAAGGTGATGAGTGTAATGGATCATCACCTTCTCCATAATTAAGCGCGAATGAATATCTTAGATAGGAACACGCATGTTTGAATGGAAAATAGAAGTACTTGCATTAATTCATCGAGACGCTACAGAGCTCCTCACCCCCAACAATGGGGTTTAGAGACTCATGCTGCCAAAAGGTACAAATTTCAAATCTAAAATGTCATGAGATACAAAATAAATCTCTAAAAGTTGTTTAAATACTAAACTAGTAACCTAGGTTTACAGAAAATGAGTAAACTATGATAGATAGTGCAGAAATCCACTTCTGGGACCCACTTGGTGTGTGCTGGGGCTGAGACTAAAGCTTCTCACGTGCTTGGGCTGTTTTGGGCGTTCAACGCCAGGTTGTAACTTGTTTTTGGCATTGAACTCCAACTTGTAACCTGTTTCTGGCGCTGGACGCTAGACTACAACATGGAACTGGCGTTGAACGCCAGTTTACGTCATCTATCCTTGAGCAAAGTATGAACTATTATATATTGCTGGAAAGCCCTGGATGTCTACTTTCCAACGCAATTGGAAGCGCACCAATTGAACTCCTGTAGCTCCAGAAAATCCATTCCGAGTGCAGAGAGGTCAGAATCCAACAGCATCAGCAATCCTTTTTCAGCCCGAATCAGAGTTTTGCTCAGCTCCCTCAATTTCAGCCAGAAAATACCTGAAATTACAGAAAAGCACACAAACTCATAGTAAAGTCCAGAAATATGAATTTTTCCTAGAAACTAATGAAAATATACTAAAAACTTAACTAAAATATCCTAAAGACTACATGAAATTAACCCCAAAAAGCGTATAAAATATCCGCTCATCAACATGCTATTGTTTAAGTATGGGGATGTGATGAATCCACATTTTATGATATTTATTTGCTTTATTTGGGTGGATTTCATCAACTTTTCTTGCACTTATTCAAGGAAATAGCATAGTTTCATGATTTCTTTCTAAATTGTGCTTGAAAGTGAAAACATGCTTTTTAGGCCTTTTAATTGCTAAATTTTATACACTTTAATCCCATTTGATGCCTTGATGTGTTTGCTAAGTGATTTCAGGTTCCCAAGGCAAGCATCGGTTGAAGAAGTGAGAAAAAGAGCATGTAAAAGGGAAAAAACCATGAAGAAATGGAGTTTGGAAGTTCCAGCACCCGTGCGTACGCACAAGTATGCGTGCGCACGCACAAGGAAGATTTGTGAGCGACGCGTACGCGTGACTTACGCATACGCGTGGAAGTGAATGTTGCTCGGCGACGCGTACACGTGACCCATGCGTACACGTGACCCGAATCACATGAGCTCATTAATGCAAATTGTTCGGGGCAAATTCTGGGCTTCCAAAACCCAGTCCAATCCATTTCTGAAGCTATTTCAACCCCAATTCAAGTGGAAACAAGGGTGGGCAATTAGGTTTAGCTTTTACATGCTTTTTTCTTAGTTTCTAGAGAGAGAAGCTCCCCCTCTCTCTAGAATTAGGTTAGGTTTAGTTTAATTTCATTTAATTTCAGCATTTAATTCTTGTTTTAGGGTAGTTTCATTTATGTTTCTATGCTTTCTTGTCTTTATCTTCTTCATCTTTTATGTTATTTTCTCTTTTACGTCAATTTTCATGTTATGAACACTTTTGTTATTTTAATTCTAATTAATGCAAATTTATGTTTCCATGTCATTTATTGCTCTCTTTAGTTGGGTTTGTCATTTTCTTGCTTTTGGTATTTTAGATTTTATTTTTAATGCAATTTAATATTATTTTATTTTCATGCACACCAAGTGTTTGATAAAATACTTGGCTTAGTTTCTACATAGTTTTTCTTCACTCTTGGCTTGGAATTGATGACTTTGGTAACCCTTGAGTCATTGATGTCCATTCTTGTTTGATATATTAGAGTAGTTAGTTGATTTGGTCTCCCTTGACTCTGTGTGACCCATTAGTGTTGACATAGGACTTTGGGATTGAAATTAACTATGCCTATTTGACTTATCTTCGATGTAAGGTTGACTAAGTAGGATTAACTCTTCATAATCATCATGTGTTTGTGGTTAATGGCTAGGATTGGTAACCTTAGCTCTCAATTACTTGCCAAGATGTTTTCTTGCTTTTGAAGTTTCCTTCCCTTGCATTTTATTGCTTTTGACTTTTATTGCTTTGATGTATAATTCCTTGCATGATTAGTTTTCACACTCTTGGTTGAGAAATTGGATGTTTAGGTGGAATTGAGTTGTGGATGTCTATTCTGCATCGTGTGAGGATTGTTAATTGGTTTGGTTTCCTTTGACTCTAAGTGACCCACTAGTGTTGACTTAGGACTTAGGGATTGGAATCAATTACGCCCTTTTGACTAATTCTCAAGTGGGATTGACTAATTGGGATTATTTCCACACAATTGTCTTATTTGTGGTCCACAACTAGGATAAGAAACCTAGATTACCCACTTCTTGCCAAGAGTCCTTTTTAGAATTTAATTTCTATTTTCATTGCTTTTACTTGCTTCCATTTAATTCCTTGCATGCTAAGTTACTTTCTTGCCATTTACATTACTTGCTCTCTCTTGCATTCACAACCCCCAATTCCCTCATAGCTAATGATATGACATTTCATTGCAAATCCTAGGGAAGACGACTCGGGAGCTAAATACTCTCGGTAATTGTGTTTTGAATTGTGACTATCTTTTGATCTAAATTTGATGTTGATAGTTAGTTGTTGATTTGGCTATACTTACAACGAAGTGATCCTATTTTTGAGAGAGAAAATCCAAATCGACATCAATTTTCAACTCATCAGGAAGCAGTGGAGAGTGTCATGGGATCAAGATGGATTGTGGAGATTCAAGGGTAGGATCATTGTGCCAGATGTTGGGACTTTACGGCAAGATATATTAAGAGAAGTGCACAAGAGCGGGTTTTCGATTCACCCTGGGAGTACTAAGATGTACCATGATCTGAAGGCTATGTTCTGGTGGCCTGGTATGAAGAATGATGTGGGGGAATATGTCTCAAAGTGTCTGATGTGTTAGAAGGTGAAGATAGAGTATCAAAAACCGTCAGGAATGCTACAGCCACTTGAGATTCCTCAGTGGAAGTGGGAAGGAATCGCGTTGGATTTTGTGACCGATTTACCGAGGACTAGGTCGGGATTTGATGCGATTTGGGTGATCGTGGGAGTTAGCAAGGTTGTACATAAGGGAGGAGTTAGCAAGGTTGTACATAAGGGAGATAGCAAGGTTGTACATAAGGGAGATAGTAAGGTTGCACGGTATGCCATCGATCATAGTGTCAGAACGTGATCCCAGATTCACATAAAGGTTTTGGGGAGCTTGGTGCACGAAATTGTGATCATCAATGTCGCCAACAACTTGGTAGGCACAATTGTAATCTCAACTCTTTATCACAACTTCGTACAACTAACCAGCAAGTGCACTGGGTCGTCCAAGTAATAAACCTTACGTGAGTAAGGGTCGATCCCACGGAGATTGTCGGCCTGAAGCAAGCTATGGTCACCTTGTAAATCTCAGTCAGGCGAATTCAAATGGTTATGGTGAATTGATAATAAAAAGATAAATAAAACGTAAAATAAAGATAGAGGTACTTATGTAATTCTTTGGTGAGAATTTCAGATAAGCGTATAGAGATGCTTTCGTTCCTCCTGGACCTCTGCTTTCCTGCTGTCTTCATCCAATCATTCCTACTCCTTTCCATGGCAAGCTTTATGTAGGGCATCACCGTTGTCAATGGCTACATCCCATCCTCACTGTGAAAATGGTCCAATGCGCTGTCACTGCATGGCTAATCATCTGTCAGTTCTCGATCATACTGGAATAGGATTTCCTATCCTTTTGCGTCTGTCACTACCCCCAGCACTCGTGAGTTTGAAGCTCGTCACAGCCATCCCTTCCCAGATCCTACTCGGAATACCACAGACAAGGTTTAGACTTTCCGGATCTCAAGAATGGCCGTCCATGGGTTCTAACTTATACCACGAAGATTCTAATATCTCGGACTCGGTCCTCTGTATTAGATATCTAAGAGATACTCATTCTAGCTTGTTTGCATGTAGAACGGAAGTGTTTGTCAGGCACGCGTTTATGGGTGAGAATGATGATGAGCGTCACATAATCATCACATTCATCCTGTTCTTGGGTGCGAATGGATATCTTAGAGAAGGAATAAGCTTGAATTGAATAGAAAAATAGTAGTACTTTGTATTAATTCATGAGGAACAGCAGAGCTCCATACCTTAATCTATGGAGTGTAGAAACTCTATCGTTGAAAATACATAAGTGATAAGGTCCAGGCATGGCCGAATGGCCAGCCCCCTAAACGTGATCAAAGGATCAAAAGATAATCCAAAGATGATCAAAAGATGTAAATACAATAGTAACAAGTCCTATTTATGCTAAACTAGTTACTAGGGTTTACAGAGATAAGTAAATGATGCAGAAATCCACTTCTGGGGCCCACTTGGTGTGTGCTTGGGCTGAGCATTGAGCTTTACACGTGTAGAGGCTTATCTTGGAGTTGAACGCCAGTTTGTAACCTGTTTCTGGCGTTTAACTCCACTTTGCAACCTATTTCTGGCGTTTAACTCCAGAATGCAGCATGGAACTGGCATTCAACGCCAGTTTGCATCGTCTAAACTTAGGCAAAGTATGGACTATTATATATTTCTGGAAATCTCTGGATGTCTACTTTCTAACGCAATTGAGAGCGCGCCATTTGGAGTTCTGTAGCTCCAGAAAATCTACTTTGAGTGTAGGGAGGTCAGAATCCAACAACATCTGCAGTCCTTCTTCAACCTCTGAATCTGATTTTTGCTCAAGTCCCTCAATTTCAGCCAGAAAATACCTGAAATCACAGAAAAACACACAAACTCATAGTAAAGTCCAGAAATGTGAATTTTAATTAAAAACTAATAAAAATATACTAAAAACTAACTAAATCATAGTAAAAACTATGTAAAAACAATGCCAAAAAGCGTATAAATTATCCGCTCATCACAATACCAAACTTAAATTGTTGCTTGTCCCCAAGCAACTGAAAATCAAATAGGATAAAAAGAAAAGAATATACTATAAATTCCAAAATATCAATTAAACTTAGCTCCAATCAGATGAGCGGGACTTGTAGCTTTTTGCCTCTTGAATAGTTTTGGCATCTCACTTTATCCATTGAGGTTCAGAATGATTGGCATCTATAGAAACTTAGAATTCAGATAGTGTTATTGATTCTCCTAGTTCAGTATGTTGATTCTTGAACACAGCTACTTTATGAGTCTTGGTCGTGGCCCTAAGCACTTTGTTTTCCAGTATTACCACCGGATACATAAATGCCACATACACATAATTGGGTGAACCTTTTCAGATTGTGACTCAGCTTTGCTAAAGTCCCCAATTAGAGGTGTCCAGGGTTCTTAAGCACACTCTGTTTTTGCTTTGGACCTTGACTTTAACCGCTCAATCTCAAGTTTTCACTTGACACCTTCACGCCACAAGCACATGGTTAGGGACAGCTTGGTTTAGCCGCTTAGGCCAGGATTTTATTCCTTTAGGCCCTCCTATCCACTGATGCTCAAAGCCTTGGATCCTTTTTATTTACCCTTGCCCTTTGGTTCTAAGGGCTATTGGCTTTTTGCTCTTGCCTTTTGGTTTAAAGAGCTTTTGGCTTTTTCTGCTTGCTTTGTCTTTTTCTTTTTCTTGTTTTTTTTTCGCTTTTTTTTCTGCAAGCTTTTGTATTCATTGCTTTTTCTTGCTTCAAGAATCATTTTTATGATTTTTCAGATTATCAAATAACATGTCTCCTTTTTCCCTATTCTTCAAGAGCCAACATATTTAACATTCATAAACATCAACTTCAAAAGACATATGCACTGTTCAAGCATTCATTCAGAAAACAAAAAGTATTGTCACCACATCAAAATAATTAAACTAGTTTTAAGGATGAATTCGAAACCATGTACTTCTTGTTCTTTTGTAATTAAATCATTTTTCATTCAAGAGAGGTGATGGATTCATATTCATAACTTTAAGGCATAGACACTTAGACACTAATGATCATGTAGTAAAAGCACAAACATAAATAACACATAAGGCTCAAAAACCGAAAAATAGAAAATAAATAGACAAGGGGATTAAGGAATGAGTCCACCTTAGTGAGGGTGGCGTCTTCCTCTCCTTGAAGAACCAATGGTGCTCTTGAGCTCCCCTATGTCTTTTTCTTGTCTTTCTTGCTCCTCCCTCATAGCTCTTTGATCTTCTCTAATTTCATGGAGGATGATGGAGTGCTCTTGGTGCTCCACCCTTAGTTGTCCCATGTTGGATCTTAATTCTCCTAGGGAAGTATTGATTTGCTCCCAATAATTCTGTGGAGGAAAGTGCATCCTCTGAGGCATCTCAGGGATTTCATGGTGAGAAATTTCCTCATGCTCATGTTGAGGTCCATGATCTCTTATTTGCTCCATCCTTTTCTTAGTGATGGGCTTGTCCTCTTCAATGAGGATGTCTCCCTCTATGTCAATTCCAGCCGAATTACAGAGGTGGCAAATGAGGTGAAGAAATGGTAACCTTGCCCAAGTGGAGGACTTGTCAGCCACCTTGTAGAGTTCTTGAGGTATAATCTCATGAACTTCCACCTCTTCTCCAATCATGATACTATGGATCATGATGGCCCGGTCTATAGTAACTTCAGACTAGTTACTAGTAGGAATGATTGAGCGTTGAATGAACTCTAGCCATCCCCTAGCCACTGGTTTGAGGTCATGCCTTCTTAATTGAACCGACTTGCCTCTTGAGTCAATTTTCCATTGAGATCCTTCCTCACATATGTCTATGAGGACTTGGTCCAACCTTTGATCAAAGTTGACCCTTCTTGTGTAGGGGCATGCGTTCTCTTCCATCATTGGCAAGTTGAACGCCAGCCTTACATTTTCCGGACTAAAATCTAAGTATTTCCCCCGAACCATAGTAAGCCAATGCTTTGGATTTGGGTTCACACTTTGATCATGGTTCCTAGTGATCCATGCATTTGCATAGAACTCTTGAAGCATTAGGATCCCGACTTGTTGAATGGGGTTGGTGAGAACTTCCCAACCTCTCCTTTGGATCTCAAGTCGGATCTCCGGATACTCATTCTTTTTGAGCTTGAAAGGAACCTCAGGGATCACTTTCTTCTTGGCCACAACTTCATAGAAGTGGTCTTGATGGACCTTTGAGATGAATCTCTCCATCTCCCATGACTCAGAGGTGGAAGCAATTGCCTTCCCTTTCCTCTTTCTAGAGGTTTCTCTGGCCTTAGGTGCCATTAATGGTTATGGAAAAACAAAAAGCTATGCTTTTTACCACACTAAACTTAAAATATTTGCTCGTCCCCGAGCAAAAGAAGAATGAAAAATGGTAGAAGAAGAAGAAAATGGAGGAGAGGGAGAGAGAGGTTGTTTCGGCCAAGGGTGAATTTAGGGTTGTGTTGTGTGAAAATGAAGAAGGAATGAGGGGTTTATGTAGGAGTAGGGGGAGGGTAAATTTTCGGCCATTAGGGTTGGGTTTAGAAGGGAAATTAGTTTGAATTTGAAGGTAGGTAGGGTTTTTGGGGAAGAGAGGATGGCTATGAGTGGTGAAAAGGTGATGGGGAAGAGTGATTGAGTTGATTGGTGAGGGGTATTTGGGGAAGAGTGTTATGAAAATGTGTGAAGAGGAGAGAAGAAGGGTAGGTGGGGATCCTGTGGGGTCCACAGATCCTGAGGTGTCAAGGATTTTCCATCCCTGCACCTTTTAGACGTGTAAAACGCCCTATACATGCAATCCTGGCGTTTAACGCCAGACTGCTGCCTGTTTCTGGCATTAAACGCCCAATTGTTGCTTGTTTCTGGCGTTTAACGCCAGGTAGATGCTTGTTTCTGGCGTTAAACGCCAGCTTGGTGCCTGTTTCTGGCGTTAAACGCCAGACAGATGCTTGTTTCTGGTGTTTAAACGCCAGACTGCTCTCCTCTAGGGTGTGCTGTTTTCTATTCTATTTTTCATTCTGTTTTTGATTTTTTCAGTAGTTTTTGTGACTTCACATGATCATCAACCTAGAGAAAACATAAAATAACAATAGAAAATAAATAAATATAATTAAATAACATTGGGTTGCCTCCCAACAAGCGCTTCTTTAATGTCAATAGCTTGACAGTGAGCTCTCATGGAGCCTCACAGATAATCAGAGCAAGGTTCGAACCTCCCAACACCAAACTTAGAGTTTGAATGTGGGGGTTCAACACCAAACTTAGAGTTTGGTTGTGGCCTCCCAACACCAAACTTAGAGTTTGACTGTGGGGGCTTTGGTTGACTCTGCAATGAGAGAAGCTCTTCATGCTTCCTCTCCATGGTTACAGAAGGAGATCCTTGAGTTTTAAATACAAGGTAGTCCTCATTCAGTTGAAGGATCAATTCTCCTCTGTCCACATCAATCACAGCTCTTGCTGTGGCTAAGAAGGGTCTTCCAAGGATGATGGATTCATCCTCATCCTTTCCAGTGTCTAGGATTATGAAATTAGAAGGGATGTAAAGACCTTTAACCTTTACTAGCTGGTGCACGAAATTGTGATCATCAATGGCGCCATCAACATGGTACACTCAATTGTAATCTCAACTTTTTATCACAACTTCGCACAACTAACCAGCAAGTGCACTGGGTCGTCCAAGTAATAAACCCTACGTGAGTAAGGGTCGATCCCACGGAGATTGTTGGTATGAAGCAAGCTATGGTCACCTTGTAAATCTCAGTCAGGCGGATATAAAATAGTTATGGAGTTTTTGAAATTAAATAATAAGTAAACATAAAATAAGGATAGAAACACTTATGTAATTCATTGGTGAGAATTTCAGATAAGCCTATAGAGATGCTTTCGTTCCTCTGAATCTCTGCTTTCCTGCTGTCTTCATCCAATCAGTCTTACTCCTTTCCATGACTTGCTTTATGTAAGGACATCACCATTGTCAATGGCTACTTTTAATCCTCTCTGGAAAATGGTCCGATGCGCTGTCACTGCATGGCTAATCGTCTGGAGGCGTCACCCTTGCCAATGGCTGCATCCTATCCTCTTGTGAAAATGGTCCAAATGCTCTATCACAGCACGGCTAATCATCTGAGGTTCTCGATCATACTGGAATAGGATTCACCCTCCTTTTGCGTCTGTCACGACGCCCAGCACTCGCGAGTATAAAGTTCGTCATAGTCATTCAATCACAGAGTCCTACTCGGAATACCACAGACAAGGTTTAGACTTTCCGGACTCTCATGAATGCTGCCATCAATCTAGCTTATACCACGAAGATTCTGATTAAGAGATCCAAGAGATACTCATTCAATCTTAGGTAGAACGGAAGTGGTTGTCAGGCACGCGTTCATAGGGAATGATGATGATTGTCACATTCATCACATTCAGGTTGAAGTGCGAATGAATATCTTAGAAGCAGAATAAGTTGAATTGAATAGAAAAACAGTAGTACTTTGCATTACTCTTTGAGGAACAGCAGAGCTCCACACCTTAATCTATGGAGTGTAGAAACTCTACCGTTTGAAAATACATAAGTGAAGAGAGGGTCAGCATGGCCGAATGGCCAGCCCACCAAACGTGATCAATAGATCAAAATATAATCAAAAGATGTCTAATACAATAGTAAAAAGTCCTATTTATACTAAACTACTTACTAGGGTTTACAGAAGTAAGTAATTGATGCATAAATCCACTTCTGGGGCCCACTTGGTGCGTGCTTGGACTGAGCTTGAATGTTACACGTGCAGAGGCTCTTTCTGGAGTTGAACGCCAGATTGTAACGTATTTCTGGCGTTCAACTCTGGTTTGTGACTTGTTTCTGGCGTTTAACTCCAGACAGCAGCGTAGAACTGGCGTTCAACGCCCTTTTACGTCGTCTAAACTCGGCCAAAGTATGGACTATTATACATTGCTGGAAAGCCCTGGATGTCTACTTTCCAACGCAATTAGAAGCGCGCCATGTTGAGTTCTGTAGCTCCAGATATTCCACTTTGAGTGCAGGGAGGTCAGAATCCAACAGCATCAACAGTCCTTCTTCAACCTCTAAATCTGATTTTTTTGCTCAAGTCCTTCAATTTCAGCAAGAAAATACCTGAAATCACAGAAAAACACACAAACTCATAGTAAAGTCCAGAAATGTAAATTTAACATAAAAACTAATGAAAACATCCCTAAAAGTAACCAGATTCTACTAAAAACATACTAAAAACAGTGCCAAAAAGCGTATAAATTATCCGCTCATCACAACACCAAACTTAAACTGTTGCTTGTCCCCAAGCAACTGAAAATCAAATAGGATAAAACGAAGAGAATATACTATAAATTCCAAACTATCAATGAAACATAGCTCCAATCAGATGAGCGGGACTTGAAGCTTTTTGCCTTTTGAATAGTTTTGGCATCTCACTTTATCCATTGAGGTTCAGAACGATTGGCATCTATAGGAACTCAGAGTTCAGATAGTGTTATTGATTCTCCTAGTTCAGTATGATGATTCTTGAACACAGCTATTTTATGAGTCTTGGCCATGGCCCTAAGCACTATATTTTCCAGTATTACCACCGGATACAAAATGCCACAGACACATAATTGGGTGAACCTTTTCAGATTGTGACCCAACTTTGCTAAAGTCCCCAATTAAAGTGTCCAGGGTTCTTAAGCACACTCTTTTTTTTTGCTTTGGACCTTGACTTTAACTGCTCAGTCTCAAGTTTTCACTTGACACCTTCACGCCACAAGCACATGGTTAGGGACAGCTTGGTTTAGCCGCTTAGACCAGGATTTTATTCCTTTAGGCCCTCCTATCCACTGATGCTCAAAGCCTTGGGATCCTTTTTATTTGCCCTTGCCTTTTGGTTTTAAGGGTTATTGGCTTTTTGCTCTTGCCTCTTGGTTTTAAGAGCTTTTGGCTTTTTCTACTTGCTTTTTCTTTTTCTTTCTATATATTTTTTTTCGCCTATTTTTTTATTTTCTTTTTTTCTGCAAGCTTTGTTCTTTGCTGCTTTTTCTTGCTTCAAGAATCATTTTTATGATTTTTCAGATTATCAAATAACATGTCTCCTTGTCATCATTCTTTCAAGAGCCAACATATTTAACATTCTTAAACAACAACTTCAAAAGACATATGCACTGTTCAAGCATTCATTCAGAAAATAAAAAGTATTGTCACCACATCAATATAATTAAACTATGTTCAAGGATAAATTCGAAACTCATGTACTTCTTGTTCTTTTGAATTAAAACATTTTTCATTTAAGAGAGGTGATGGATTCATAGGACATTCATAACTTTAAGACATAGTTACTAAATACTAATGATCATGTAATGAAGACACAAACATAGATAAGCACTTAACATAGAGAAAACGAAGAACAGAGAAAGTAAGAACAAGGAATGAGTCCACCTTAGTGATGGGTGCATTTCCTTCTTGAGGAACCAATGATGTCCTTGAGCTCTTCTATGTCTCTTCCTTGACTTTATTGCTCCTCCCTCATTGCTTTTTGATCTTCTCTAATTTCATGAAGGGTGATGGAGTGCTCTTGATGTTCCACCCTTAGTTGCCCCATGTTGAAACTTAATTCTCCTAGGGAGGTGTTGATTTGCTCCCAATAGTTTTGTGGAGGAAAATGCATTTGAGGCATCTCCGGGATCTCATGGTGATGAGCTTCATGCGCCTCTTGAGCTCCATGAATGGGCTCTCTTGCTTGCTCCATCTTTTTCTTAGTGATGGGCTTCTCTTCCTCAATGGGAATGTTTCCTTCTATGAAAGCTCCAGCTGAATAACATAGATGGCAAATAAGATGAGGAAAAGCTAGCCTTGCCATGGGGGAGGACTTTTCGGCTATTTTGTAGAGTTCAAGGGAGATGACTTCATGAACTTCTACTTCCTCTCTAATCATGATGTTATGAATCATGATGGCCCGATCCACAGTAACTTCGGATCGGTTGCTAGTGGGGATGATGGAGCGTTGTATGAACTCCAACCATCCTCTAGCTACAGGCTTGAGGTCCAGTCTTCTTAGTTGAACCGGCTTGCCTTTGGAGTCAATCTTCCATTGAGCTCCTTCCACACAAATGTCCATGAGGACTTGGTCCAACCTTTGATTAAAGTTGACCCTTCTAGTGTAGGGGCGTGCATCTCCTTGCATCATAGGCAAGTTAAACGCCAACCTCACATTTTCCGGACTAAAATCTAAGTATTTCCCCCGAACCATGGTGAGATAATTCTTTGGGTCCGGGTTCTTACTTTGATCATGGTTTCTAGTGATCCATGCATTGGCATAAAACTCTTGAACCATTAGGATGCCGACTTGTTGGATGGGTTTTGTTAGAACTTCCCAACCTCTTCTTTGGATTTCATGTCAAATCTCCGGATACTCATTCTTCTTGGCCACAACATCATAGAAGTGGTCTTGATGAGCTTTGGAGATGAATCTTTCCATCTCCCATGAGTCGGAGGTGGAAGCTTTTGTCTTCCCTTTCCCTTTTCTAGAGGATTCTCCGGTCTTAGGTGCCATCAATGGTGATGAAAAAACAAAAAGCTTATGCTTTTACCACACCAAACTTAGAATTTTTCTCGCCCTCGAGCAAGAAAAGAAAGAATAGATGAAGAAGAAGAAGAAATGGAGGAGAGGGAGAGGGAGATGTGTTTCGGTCAAGAAGGGGAAGAGAGGGTTGTGTTGTGTGAATTTGAGGCAGAATGGAGAGCTTTATATAGGGAAGGGAGGGGGGTTAGGTTCGGCCATTTAGGGTGGGTTGGGTGGGAAATTGATTTTGAATTTTGAAGGTAGGTGGAGTTTATAAGGTAGGTTTATGGGGAAGAGTGGATGGATGTGAGTGGTGAAGTGGTGATAGGGAAGAGAGATTGAGGTGATTGGTGAAGCGTTTTGGGGAAGAGTGTTTATGGGATTGTGTGAAAGAGGGGTGAGAAGAAGTGAGTGGAGGTAGGTGGGGATCCTGTGGGGTCCACAGATCCTGAGGTGATCCTGTAGGGTCCACAGATCCTGAGGTGTTCAAGGATTTACAACCTTGCACCAAATTAGGCATGTAAAATGCCTTTGCACACAACTCTGGGCGTTCAGCGCCAGATTGGTGCTTGTTTTGGGCGTTGAACACCCATTTGTTGCCCATTTCTGGCGTTGAACGCCAGAACCATGCTTGTTCTGGGCGTTCAGCGCCAGCTCTTCTCCAGGGTGCAATTCTGGCGTTCAAACGCCCAGATGCTGCCCATTTTGGGCGTTCAGCGCCAGAGCCATACTCTGTTCTGGCGTTGAACGCCAGCCAGGTGCTTCTTACTGGCGTTTAAACGCTAGTAAGGTCTTCCTCCAGGGTGTGATTTTTCTTCTGCTGTTTTTTATTCTATTTTTAATTTTTATATTTATTTTGTGACTCCACATGATCATGAACCTAATAAAACATGAAAGAACAAGAAAAATAAAATTAGATAGAAATTGGGTTGCCTCCCAACAAGCACTTCTTTAATGTCAATAGCTTGACAGTGGGCTCTCATGGAGCCTCACAGATGTTCAGAGTATTGTTGAGACTCCCCAACACCAAACTTAGAGTTTGGATATGGGAGTTCAACACCAAACTTAGAGTTTGGTTGTGGCCTCCCAACACCAAACTTAGAGTTTGACTGTGGGGGCTCTGGTTGACTCTGCAATGAGAGAAGCTTACTGTGCTTCCTCTCCATGGGTACAGAGAGAGATCCTTGAGTTTTAAACGCAAGGTTGTCCTCATTTAATTGAAGGATCAATTCTCCTCTATCCACATCAATCACAGCTCTTGTTGTGGCTAGGAAGGGTCTTCCAAGGATGATGAATTCATCCTCATCCTTCCCCAATATCTAGGACTATGAAATCAGCAGGGATGTAAAGGCCTTCAACCTTTACTAACACGTCCTCTACTTGCCCATAAGCCTATTTTCTTGAATTGTCTGCCATCTCTAATGAGATTTTAGTGGTTTGCACCCCATAGATTCCCAGTTTCTCTATTACAGAGAGGGGCATGAGGTTTATCCCTGAATCAAGGTCACACAGAGCCTTTTCAAAGATCATGTTGCCTATGGTACAAGGTATTACGAACTTTCCAAGATCCTGTTTCTTCTGAGGCAATCTCAGTTGATCCAGATCACTTAGTTCATTGGTGAACAAGGGAGGTTCATCTTCCCAAGTCTCAATACCAAATAATTTGGCATTCAGCTTCATGATTGCACCAAGAAACTTGGCAGCTTGCTCTTCAGTAACATCCTTATTCTCTTCAGAAGAGGAATACTCATCAGAGCTCATGAATGGCATAAGGAGGTTCAATGGAATCTCTATGGTCTCTAGATGAGTCTCAGATTCCTTTGGTTCCTCAGAGGGAAACTCCTTATTGATCACTGGACGTCCCAGGAGGTCTTCCTCCTTGGGATTCACGTCCTCTCCTTCCTTCACAGGTTCGGCCATGGTGATTAATTCAATGGCCTTACACTCTCCTTTTGGATTTTCTTCTGTATTGCTTGGGAGAGTACTAGGAGGGATTTCAGTGATCCTTTTACTCAGTTGGCCCACTTGTGCTTCTAAATTTCTAATGGAAGACCTTGTTTTATTCATGAAACTCACAGTGGCCTTAGATAGATCAGAGACTATGTTTGCTAAATTAGAGGTATTTTGTTCAGAGTTCTCTGTCTGTTGCTAAGTGGATGATGGAAAAGGTTTACTATTGTTAAACCTATTTCTTCCACCATTATTAAAGCCTTGTTGAGGCTTTTGATCCTTCCATGAGAAATTTGGATGATTTCTCCATGATGGGTTATATGTGTTTCCATAAGGTTCACCCATATAATTTACCTCTGCTATTACAGGGTTTTCAGGATCATAAGCTTCTTCTTCAGAAGATGCCTCTTGAGTACTGTTGGATGCAACTTTCATTCCATTCAGACTCTGAGAAATCATATTGACTTGCTGAGTCAATATTTTATTCTGAGATAATATGGCATTCAGAGTATCAATTTCAAGAACTCCCTTCTTCATAGGCGTCCCATTACTTACAGGATTCCTCTCAGAAGTGTACATGAACTGGTTATTAGCAACCATGTCAATGAGTTTTTGAGCTTCTGCAGGCGTTTTCTTTAGGTGAATGGATCCACCTGCAGAAGTATCCAATGACATCTTAGCTAATTCAGACAGACCATCATAGAATATATCCAGGATGGTCCATTCTGAAAGCATGTCAGAAGGACACTTTTTGGTTAGTCCTTTGTATCTCTCCCAAGCTTCATAGAGGGATTCACCTTCTTTCTGTCTGAAAGTCTGAACATCCACTCTAAGCTTACTCAGCTTTTGAGGAGGAAAGAACTTGGCTAAGAAAGCCTTGACCAGCTTATCCCAAGAGTTCAGGCTATCCTTAGGTTGAGAGTCCAACCATACTCTAGCTCTGTCTCTTATAGCAAAAGGGAAAAGCATGAGCCTGTAGACTTCAGGATCTACTCCATTAGTCTTAACAGTATCACATATCTACAAGAATTCAGTTAAGAACTGAAAAGGATCTTCAGATGAAAGTCCATGAAACTTGCAGTTCTGCTGCATCAGAGAAACTAGCTGAGGTTTCAGCTCAAAGTTGTTTGCTCCAATGGCAGGAATGGAGGTGCTTCTTCCATGTAAATTGGAATTAGGTGTAGTAAAGTCACCAAGCATTCTCCTTGCATTATTGTTGTTGGGTTCGGCTGCCATCTCCTTTACTTGTTCGAAATTTTCAATAAGGTTATCTCTAGATTGTTGTAATTTAGCTTCTCTTAGTTTTCTCTTCAGAGTCCTTTCAGGTTCTGGATCAGCTTCAACAAGAATGCCTTTTTTCTTGTTCCTGCTCATAAGAAAGAGAAGAGAACAAGAAAAATAATAATAATAGGGGTCCTTTTTACCACAGTATAGAGGTCCCTGTATGAGTAGAAGAAAAGAAAAAGAAAAAATTCGAACACAGATGGAAGAGAGGGTTCGGATTTTTGGGGAGTGAGGGAGAGATGTTAGTAGATGAATAAATAAAATAGAAGGAGATGAGAGAGAAGGAGAATTTTCGAAAATAATTTTTGAAAAAGAGTTAGTGATTTTCGAAAATAGTTTTTGAAAAAGGTTAGTAATTTTCGAAAATTAAAATCAAAAATTAAAATAATTAGTTAATTAAAAAGAATTTTTGAAAAAGAGGGAAGATATTTTCGAAAATTAGAGAGAGAGAGTTAGTTAGGTGGTTTTGAAAAAGATGAGAAACAAACAAAAAGTTAGTTAGTTAGTTGAAACAAATTTGAAAATCAATTTTGAAAAGATAAGAAGATAAGAAGTTAGAAAGGATATTTTAAAATCAAATTTTTGAAAAAGGATATGATTTTGAAAACGATAAGATAGAAAGATATTTTTGAAAAGATATGATTGAAATTAGTTTTGAAAAATATTTGATCTTTAAAATCACAATTAATGACTTGATTCACAAGAAATCACAAAATATGATTCTAGAACTCAAAGTTTGAATCTTTCTTAACAAGTAAGTAACAAACTTGAAATTTTTTGAATCAAAACATTAATTGATGATGTTATTTTCGAAAATTAGGAGATAAAGATAAGAAAAAGATTTTTGAAAAATATTTTTTAAAATTTTCGAAAATAACTAAGAAAAATGAAAAAAATTTGATTTTTGAAAAAGATAAGATTTTTAAATTGAAAATTTGATTTGACTCATAAGAAACAATTGGATTTTAAAATTTTTTGAAAAAGTCAAATCTAATTTTCGAATTTATGAGAAGAAAAAGGGGAAGATATTTTTTTGATTTTTGAAATTTTAATGATGAGAGAGAAAAACATGAAAAAGACTCAATGCATGAAAATTTTGGATCAAAACAATGAATGCATGCAAGAACACTATGAATGTCAAGATGAACACCAAGAACACTTTGAATGTCATGATGAACATCAAGACTTATTTTTGAAAATTTTTATATGCAAAGAAAACATGCAAGACAGCGAACTTAGAAATCTCTCATGTTTAGACTCTATGGATGCAAGAATGCATATGAAAAACAAGAAAAGATGCAAAACAAGAAAACATCAAGATCAAATAAGAAGACTTACCAAGAACAACTTGAAGATCATGAAGAACACTATGAATGCATGAATTTTCGAAAAAATGCAAGATGAATATGCAATTGACACCAAACTTATAACATGACACATGACTAAAGCAAGAAACACAAAAAATATTTTTTTGATTTTTATGATTTTCTGATTTTTTTTGTATTTTCTTTTAATTAATTTTTTTTTCGAAAATCATTTTGAAAAAGAAAAATAAGGATTCCAAAATTTTTAATATGAATTCCAGGAATCTTATGCTCTTTAGTCTAAAGCTCCAATCAAAGGTTCAGGCATGGCTTAATAGCTAGCCAAGCTTTAGTATGTAACTCAGACATGACACGCCTAACATGCCCTACCCAGAAGGATTAGACATGGCTTTACAGCCAGCCAGGCTTCAACATGCTTCATGAAACACTAGAATTCATTCTTAAAAATTCTGAAGAAAAATATATTTTTGAAAACATTTTTATTTAAAAATTTTTTTTTCGAAAACAAAGGAGAAATTTTTGAAAGATTTTAAAAAAAATTTTTGAAAATAAAACAAAAAGAAAATTACCTAATCTGAGCAACAAGATGAACCGTCAGTTGTCCAAACTCGAACAATCCCCGGCAACGGCGCCAAAAACTTGGTGCAAGAAATTGTGATCATCAATGGCGCCATCAACATGGCATGCTCAATTGTAATCTCAACTTTTTATCACAACTTCGCACAACTAACCAGGAAGTGCACTGGGTCGTCCAAGTAATAAACCTTACGTGAGTAAGGGTCGATCCCACGGAGATTGTTGGTATGAAGCAAGCTATGGTCACCTTGTAAATCTCAGTCAGGTGGATATAAAATAGTTATGGAGTTTTCGAAATTAAATAATAAGTAAACATAAAATAAGGATAGAAACACTTATGTAATTCATTGGTGAGAATTTCAGATAAGCGTATAGAGATGCTTTCGTTCCTCTGAATCTCTGCTTTCCTGCTGTCTTCATCCAATCAGTCTTACTCCTTTCCATGGCTGGCTTTATGTAAGGACATCACCGTTGTCAATGGCTACTTTTAATCCTCTCTGGAAAATTGTTCGATGCGCTGTCACTGCATGGCTAATCGTCTGGAGGTGTCACCCTTGCCAACGGCTGCATCCTATCCTCTTGTGAAAATGGTCCAAATGCTCTGTCACAGCACGGCTAATCATCTGAGGTTCTCGATCATACTGGAATAGGATTCACCCTCCTTTTGCGTCTGTCACTATGCCCAGCACTCGCGAGTATGAAGTTCGTCACAGTCATTCAATCACAGAGTCCTACTCGGAATACCACAGACAAGGTTTAGACTTTCCGGATTCTCATGAATGCTTCCATCAATCTAGCTTATACCACGAAGATTCTGATTAAGAGATCTAAGAGATACTCATTCAATCTTAGGTAGAACGGAAGTGGTTGTCAGGCACGCGTTCATAGGGAATGATGATGATTGTCACGTTCATCACATTCAGGTTGAAGTGCGAATGAATATCTTAGAAGCGGAATAAGTTGAATTGAATAGAAAAATAGTAGTACTTTGCATTACTCTTTGAGGAACAACAGAGCTCCACACCTTAATCTATGGAGTGTAGAAACTCTACCGTTTGAAAATACATAAGTGAAGAGAGCGTAAGCATGGCCGAATGGCCAGCCCCCCAAACATGATCAATAGATCAAAATATAATCAAAAGATGTCTAATACAATAGTAAAAAGTCCTATTTATACTAAACTAGTTACTAGGGTTTACAGAAATAAGTAATTGATGCATAAATCCACTTCTGGGACCCACTTAGTGTGTGCTTGGGCTGAGCTTGAATCTTCCACGTGCAGAGGCTCTTTCTGGAGTTGAACGCCAGGTTGTAACGTATTTCTGGTGTTCAACTCTGGTTTGTGACTTGTTTCTGGCGTTTAACTCCAGACAGCAGCATAGAACTGGCGTTCAACGCCCTTTTACGTCATCTAAACTCCGCCAAAGTATGAACTATTATTCCTTGCTGGAAAGCACTGGATGTCTACTTTCCAACGCAATTGGAAGCGCGCCATTTTGAGTTCTGTAGCTCCAGAAATTCCACTTTGAGTGTAGGGAGGTCAGAATCCAACAGCATCAGCAGTCCTTCTTCAACCTCTGAATCTGATTTTTTTGCTCAAGTCCCTCAATTTCAGCCAGAAAATACCTGAAATCACAGAAAAACACACAAACTCATAGTAAAGTCCAGAAATGTGAATTTAACATAAAAACTAATGAAAATATCCCTAAAAGTAACCAGATTCTACTAAAAACATACTAAAAACAGTGCCAAAAAGCGTATAAATTATCCGCTCATCACTAGCACGTCCTCTACTTGTCCATAAGCCTGTTTTCTTGAGTTGTCTGCCATCTCTAATGAGATTTTGGCAGTTTGCACCTCAAAGATTTCCAGTTTCTCCATTACAGAGAGTGGCATGAGGTTTATCCTTGACCCAAGGTCACATAGAGCCTTCTCAAAGGTCATGGTGCCTATGGTACAAGGTATTAAGAACTTTCCAGGATCCTGTTTCTTCTGAGGCAATGTCAGTTGATCTAAATCACTCAGTTCATTGATGAGCAAAGGAGGTTCATCTTCTCAAGTCTCATTACCAAATAACTTGGCATTCAGCTTCATGATTGCACCAAGGTACTTGGCAACTTGCTCTTCAGTGACATCTTCATTCTCTTCAGAAGAAGAATACTCATCAGAGCTCATGAATGGCATAAGGAGGTTCAATGGAATCTCTATGGTCTCTAGATGAGCCTCAGATTTCTTTGGTTCCTCAGAGGGAAACTCCTTATTGATCACTGGACGTCCCAGGAGGTTTTCTTCACTGGGATTCACGTCCTCTCCCTCCCTTGTAGGTTCGGCCATGATGGTTAAATCTATGGCCTTGCACTCTCTCTTTGGATTCTCTTCTGTATTGCTTGGGAGAGTACTAGGAGGGATTTCAGTGACTCTTTTACTCAGCTGGCCCACTTGTGCCTCCAAATTTCTAATGAGGACTTTGTTTCATTCATGAAACTCAAAGTGGCCTTAGATAGATCAAAGACTATATTTGCTAAGTGGTGGACGAAATTGTGATTACACTTTGCTTATGTAAAATTCATTGCTCTTTCTTTTCCTGGCAATGGCACCAAAAACACGATGCCAATACCATGGTTCACAACTTCGCACAACTAACCAGCAAGTGCACTGGGTCGTCCAAGTAATACCTTACGTGAGTAAGGGTCGAATCCCACAGAGATTGTTGGTATGAAGCAAGCTATGGTCACCTTGTAAATCTCAGTCAGGCGGATATAAAATAGTAATGGGGTTTTCAAAATTAATTAATAAAATAAGGATAGAGATACTTATGTAACTCATTGGTGAGAATTTCAGATAAGCGTATGGAGATGCATTCGTTCCTCTGAACCTCTGCTTTCCTGCTGCCTTCATCCAATCAATCCTACTCCTTTCTATGGCTGGCTTTATGTAAGGATGTCACCAGTGCCAATGGCTACTTTCGATCTCTCTCGGGAAAATGGTCCAAATATTCTGTCAGAGCACGGCTAATCGTCTGGAGGCATCACCCTTGTCGTTGGTTGCATCCTATTCCTCTCTGTGAAAATGGTCCGATGCGCTGTCACTGCATGGCTAATCATCTTGGAGGTTCTCGATCGTACTGGAATAGGATTTACTATCCTTTTGCGTCTGTCACTACGCCCAGCACTCGCGAGTTTTGAGTTCGTCATAGTCATTCAATCCCAGAGTCCTACTTGGAATACCACGGACAAGGTTTAGACTTTCCAGACTCTCATGAATGCCGCCATCAATCTAGCTTATACCACAAAGATTCTGATTAAGAGATCTAAGAGATACTCATTCAATCTAATGTAGAACGGAAGTGGTTGTCAGGCACGCGTTCATAGGGAATGATGATGATTGTCACGTTCATTACATTCAGGTTGAAGTGCGAATGAATATCTTAGAAGCGAAATAAGATGAATTGAATAGAAAACAGTAGTACTTTGCATTAATCTTTGAGGAACAGCAAAGCTCCACACTTTAATCTATGGAGTGTAGAAACTCTACCGTTAAAATTACATAAGTGAAAGGTCCAGGCATGGCCGAGAGTCCAGCCCTCAAACGTGATCTAAGATAGCATACAACTGATCAAAATTTCTAATACAATAGTAAAAGGTCCTATTTATAATAAACTAGCTACTAGGGTTTACAGAAGTAAGTAATTGATGCATAAATCCACTTCCGGGGCCTACTTGGTGTGTGCTAGGGCTGAGCTTGAAGTCTACACGTGGAGAGGTCATTCTTGGAGTTGAACGCCAGATTTTATGCCAATTTGGGCGTTGAACTCCACTTTGCAACTTGTTTCTGGCGCTGGACGCCAGAATTGGGCAGAGAGCTGGCGTTGAACGCCAGTTTGCGTCATCTAAACTTGGGCAAAGTATGGACTATTATATATTGCTGGAAATCCCCGGATGTCTACTTTCCAACGCAATTGGAAGCGTGCCATTTTGAGTTCAGTAGCTCCAGAAAATCTACTTTGAGTGCAGGGAGGTCAGAATCCAACAGCATCAGCAGTCCTTCTTCAACCTCTGAATCTGATTTTTGCTCAAGTCCCTCATTTTCAGCCAGAAAATACCTGAAATCATAGAAAAATACACAAACTCATAGTAAAGTCCAGAAATGGGAATTTAACATAAAAACTAATGAAAACATCCCTAAAAGTAGCTAGATCCTACTAAAAACAATGCCAAAAAGCGTATAAATTATCCGCTCATCACAACACCAAACTTAAATTGTTGCTTTTCCCCAAGCAACTGAAAATCAAATAGGATAAAAAGAAGAGAATATACTATAAATTCCAAACTATCAATGAAACATAGCTTCAATCAGATGAGCGGGACTTGTAGCTTTTTGCCTCTTGAATAGTTTTGGCATCTCACTTTATCCATTGAGGTCCAGAATGATTGGCATCTATAGGAACTCAGAGTTCAGATAGTGTTATTGATTCTCCTAGTTCAGTATGATGATTCTTGAACACAGCTATTTTATGAGTCTTGGCCATGGCCCTAAGCACTTTGTTTTCCAGTATTACCACCAGATACATAAATGCCACAGACACATAATTGGGTGAACCTTTTCAGATTGTGACTCAGCTTTGCTAAAGTCCCCAATTAGAGGTGTCCAGGGTTCTTAAGCACACTCTTTTTTTGCTTTGGACCTTTACTTTAACCGCTCAGTCTCAAGTTTTCACTTGACACCTACACGCCACAAGCACATGGTTAGGGACAGCTTGGTTTAGCCGCTTAGACCAGGATTTTATTCCTTTAGGCCCTCCTATCCACTGATGCTCAAAGCCTTGGGATCCTTTTTATTTGCCCTTTCCTTTTGGTTTTAAGGGTTATTGGATTTTTGCTCTTGCCTCTTGGTTTTAAGAGCTTTTGGCTTTTTCTGCTTGCTTTTTCGCCTATTTTTTTTTTCTGCTTGCTTTTATGATTTTTTAGATTATCAAATAACATGTTTCCTAGTCATCATTCTTTCAAGAGCCAACATATTTAACATTCTTAAGCAACAACTTCAAAAGACATATGCACTGTTCAAGCATACATTCAGAAAACAAGAAGCATTGTCACCACATCAATATAATTAAGCTAAGTTCAAGGATAAATTCGAAACTCATGTACTTCTTGTTCTTTTGAATTAAAACATTTTTCATTTAAGAGAGGTGATGGATTCATAGGACATTCATAACTTTAAGACAAAGTTACTAACTACTAATGATCATGTAATGAAGACACAAACATAGATAAGCACATAACATAGAAAACGAAAAACAGAAGAAATAAGAACAAGGAATGAATCCACCTTAGTGATGGTGGCGTTTCCTTCTTGAGGAACCAATGATGTCCTTGAGCTCTTCTATGTCTCTTCCTTGTCTTTGTTGCTCCTCCCTCATTGCTTTTTGATCTTCTCTTATTTCATGAAGGATGATGGAGTGCTCTTGATGTTCCACCCTTAGTTGTCCCATATTGGAACTCAATTCTCCTAGGGAGGTGTTGATTTGCTCCCAATAGTTTTGTGGAGGAAAATGCATTTGAGGCATCTCCGGGATCTCATGGTGATGAGCTTCATGCACCTCTTGAGCTCCATGAATGGGATCTCTTGCTTGCTCCATCTTTTTCTTAGTGATGGGCTTGTCCTCTTTAATGAGGATATCTCCCTCTATGTCAATCCCAGCCGAATTGCATAGGTGGCAAATGAGGTGAGGAAAGGCTAACCTTGCCATAGTGGAGGACTTGTCAGCCACCTTGTAGAGTTCTTGAGGTATAATCTCATGAACTTCCACCTCTTCTCCAATCATGATGCTATGGATCATGATGGCCCGATCCACAGTAACTTCAGATCGGTTGCTAGTGGGGATGATGGAGCATTGGATGAATTCCAACCATCCTCTAGCCACAGGCTTGAGGTCCAATCTTCTTAGTTGAACCGGCTTGCCTTTGGAGTCAATCTTCCATTGAGCTCCTTCCACACATATGTCCATGAGGACTTGGTCCAACCTTTAATCAAAGTTGACTCTCCTTGTGTAGGGGCGTGTGTTCTCTTCCATGTTTGGTAAGTTGAACGCCAACCTCACATTTTCCGGACTAAAATCTAAGTATTTCCCCCGAACCATTGTAACATAGTTCTTTGGATCCAGGTTCTTACTTTGATCATGGTTCTTGGTGATCCATGCATTGGCATAGAACTCTTGAACCATTAGGATGCCGACTTGTTGGATGGGATTTGTTAGAACTTCCCAACCTCTTCTTTGAATTTCATGTCGGATCTCCGGATACTCATTTCTTTTGAGTTTGAAAGGGACCTCGGGGATCACCTTCTTCTTGGCCACAACATCATAGAAATGGTCTTGATGGGCTTTGAAGATGAACCTTTCCATCTCCCATGACTCGGAAGTGGAAGCTTTTGTCTTCCCTTTTCCTTTTCTAGAGGATTCTCCGGTCTTAGGTGCCATCAATGGTAATGGAAAAACAAAAAGCTTATGCTTTTACCACACCAAACTTAGAATTTTGCTCGCCCTCGAGCAAGAGAAGAAAGAATAGATGAAGAAGAAGAAGAAATGGAGGAGAGGGAGAAGGGGTTGTGTTTCGGCCAAGAAGAGAAGAGAGGGTTGTGTTGTGTGAAAATGAGGAAGAATGGAGGGTTATATATAGGGATGGGAGGGGGGTGGAGGTTCGGCCATTTAGGGTGGGTTTGGGTGGGAAATTGATTTTGAATTTTGAAGGTAGGTGGAGTTTATGAGGTAGGTTTATGGGGATGAGTGGATGGATGTGAGTGGTGAGAAAGTGACGGGGAAGAAAGATTGAGGTGATTGGTGAAGGGTTTTGAGGAAGAGTGTTTATGGGATTTTGTGAAAGAGAGTGGTGAGGGGTGAGAAGAAGTGAGTGGAGGTAGGTGGGGATCCTATGGGGTCCACAGATCCTGAGGTGATCCTGTGGGGTCCACAGATCCTGAAATGATCCTATGGAGTCCACAGATCCTGAGATGATCCTGTGGGGTCCACAGATCCTGAGGTGTTCAAGGATTTACAACCTTGCACCAAATTAGGCATGTAAAATGCCCTTGCACACAACTCTGGGCGTTCAGCGCCAGGTTGGTGCCCATTTTGGGCGTTCAACGCCCATTTGTTGCCCATTTCTGGCGTTGAACGCCAGAACCATGCTTGTTCTGGGCGTTCAGCGCCAGCTCTCCTCTAGGGTGCATTTCTGGCATTCAAACGCCCAGATGCTGCCCATTTTGGGCGTTCAGCGCCCAGATACTGCCCATTTTGGGCATTCAGCACCAGAACCATTTTCTGTTCTGGCGTTGAACGCCAGGCAGATGCTTCCTCCAGGGTGTGATTTTTCTTCTGCTATTTTTTTGATTCCGTTTTCAATTTTTATATTTATTTTGTCACTCCTCATGATCATGAACCTATAAAGACATATAACTAAGAAAAATATAGTTAGATAAATAGAAATTGGGTTGCCTCCCAACAAGCGCTTCTTTAATGTCAATAGCTTGACAGTGGGCTCTCATGGAGCCTCACAGATGTTCAGAGCATTGTTGAGACTCTCCAACACCAAACTTAGAGTTTGGATATGGGAGTTCAACACCAAACTTAGAGTTTGGTTGTGGCCTCCCAACACCAAACTTAGAGTTTGACTGTGGGGGCTCTGTTTGACTCTGCTTTGAGAGAAACTTTTTCTGCTTCCTCTCCATGGATGCAGAGAGATATCCTTGAGTTGTAAACACAAGGTTGTCCTTATTCAATTGAAGGGTCAATTCTCCTCTGTCCACATCAATCACAGCTCTTGCTGTGGCTAGGAAAGGTCTTCCTAGGATGATGGATTCATCCTCTTCCTTTCCAGTATCCAGGACTATGAAATCAGCAGGGATGTAAAGGCCTTCAACCTTTACTAACACGTCCTCTACTTGTCCATAAGCCTGTTTTCTTGAATTGTCTGCCATCTCTAATGAGATTTTAAAAGCTTGCACCCCATAGATTCCCAGTTTCTCTATTACAGAGAGGGGCATGAGGTTTATTCCTGAACCAAGGTCACACAGAGCCTTAAAGATCATGGTGCCTATGGTACAAGGTATTATGAACTTTCCAGGATCCTGTCTCTTCTGAGGCAATGTCAGTTGATCCAGATCACTTAGTACATTGGTGAACAAGGGAGGTTCATCTTCCCAAGTCTCAATACCAAATAATTTGGCATTCAGCTTCATGATTGTACCAAGAAACTTGGCAGTTTGCTCTTCAGTAACATCCTCATTCTCTTCAGAAGAGGAATACTCATCAGAGCTCATGAATGGCATAAGGAGGTTCAATGGAATCTCTATGGTCTCTAGATGAGTCTCAGATTCCTTTGGTTCCTCAGAGAGAAACTCCTTATTGATCACTGGGCGTCCCAGGAGGTCTTCCTCCTTGGGATTCACGTCCTCCTCTCCCTCATTGGGTTCGGCCATTTTGGTTATGTCAATGGCCTTGCACTCTCCTTTTGGATTTTCTTCTGTATTGCTTGGGAGAATGCTAGGAGGGATTTCAGTGATCCTTTTACTCAGCTGACCCACTTGTGCTTCCAAATTTCTAATGGAAGACCTTGTTTCATTCATGAAACTTACAGTGGCCTTAGATAGATCAGAGACTAAGTTTGCTAAATTAGAAGTATTTTGTTCAGAGTTCTCTCTCTGTTGCTGAGTGGATGATGGAAAAGGTTTATTATTGTTAAACCTGTTTCTTCCACTATTATTAAAGCCTTGTTGAGGCTTTTGATCCTTTCATGAGAGATTTGGGTGATTTCTCCATGATGGATTATAGGTGTTTCCATATGGTTCACCCATATAATTTACCTCTGCTATTGCAGGGTTCTCAGGATCATAAGCTTCTTCTTCAGAAGATGCCTCTTGAGTACTGTTGGATGCAGCTTGCATTCTATTCAAACTCTGAGAAATCATATTGACTTGCTGAGTCAATATTTTATTCTGAGCCAATATGGCATTCAGAGTATCAATTTCAAGAACTCCCTTCTTCATAGGCGTCCCATTACTCACAGGATTCCTATCAGAAGTGTACATGAACTGGTTATTAGCAACCATGTCAATGAGTTCTTGAGCTTCTGCAGGTGTTTTCTTTAGGTGAATGGATCCACCTGCAGAAGTATCCAATGACATCTTTGATAACTCAGACAGACCATCATAGAATGTATCCAGGATGGTCCATTCTGAGAGCATGTCAGAAGGACACTTTTTGGTCAAATGTTTGTATCTTTCCCAAGCTTCATAGAGGGATTCACCTTCTTTCTGTCTGAAGGTTTGAACATCCACTCTAAGCTTACTCAGCTTTTGAGGAGGAAAGAGCTTGGCTAAGAAAGCCGTGACCAGCTTATCCCAAGAGTTCAGGCTGTCTTTGGGTTGAGAGTCCAACCACACTCTAGCTCTGTCTCTTACAGCAAAAGGGAAAAGCATGAGCCTGTAGACTTCAGGATCTACTCCATTAGTCTTAACAGTATCACATATCTGCAAGAATTCAGTTAAGAACTGAAAAGGATCTTCAGATGGAAGTCCATGAAACTTGCAGTTCTGCTGCATCAGAGAAACTAGCTGAGGTTTCAGCTCAAAGTTGTTTGCTCCAATGGCAGGAATGGAGATGCTTCTTCCATGTAAATTGGAATTAGGTGCAGTAAAGTCACCAAGCATTCTCCTTGCATTTTGTTGTTGGGTTCGGCTGCCATCTCCTTTACTTGTTCGAAATTTTCAATATGGTTGTCTCTGGATTGTTGTAATTTAGCTTCTCTTAGTTTCCTCTTCAGAGTCCTTTCAGGTTCTGGATCAGCTTCAACAAGAATGCCTTTATCTCTGTCCCTGCTCATAAGAAAGAGAAGAGAAAAAGAAAAGAAGAGGAATCCTCTATGTCACAGTAAAGAGGTTCCTTATTGTTAGTAGAAAAAGAAGAAGAAGAAAAATTCGAACACAGATAGAAGAGGGGGTTCAAATTTGGTGAGTGATGTGAGGAAGAGATGTTAGTAGATGAATAAATAAATAGAATAAGAGGAGAGAGGGAAAGGATTTTCGAAAATAATTTTTGAAAAAGGTTAGTAATTTTCGAAAATTAAAATTAAAAATTAAAATAACTAATTAATTAAAAAGAGATTTTGAAAAAGAGGGAAGATGTTTTCGAAAATTAGAGAGAGAGAGACTTAGTTAGGTGGTTTTGAAAAAGATAAGAAACAAACAAAAAGTTAGTTAGTTAGTTGAAACAAATTTTGAAAAGATAAGAAGTTAGGAAGTTAGAAAAGATATTTTGAAATCATATTTTTTTGAAAAAGATAAGATAAGAAGATATTTTTGAAAAGATATGATTGAAATTGGTTTGAAAAAGGTTTGATTTTTTTAAAATCACAATTAATGACTTGATTCACAAGAAATCATGAGATATGATTCTAGAACTTAAAGTTTGAATCTTTCTTAACAAGCAAGTAACAAACTTAAAATTTTTGAATCAAAACATTAATTGATGATGTTATTTTCGAAAATTATGAGATAAAATTAAGAAAAAGATTTTTGAAAAACATTTTTATAATTTTCAAAAATAACTAAGAAAAATGAAAAAGATTTGATTTTTGAAAAAGATTTTGAAAAAGATAAGATTTTCAAATTGAAAATTTGATTTGACTCATAAGAAACAACTTGATTTTTAAAAATTTTTGAAAAAGTCAACTCAATTTTTGAATTTGATGAGAGAAAAAGGGAAAGATAATTTTGTTGATTTTTGAATTTTGAATGATGAGAGAGAAAAACAAGAAAATGATGCAATGCATGAGAATTTTAGATCAAAACATGTGATGCATGCAAGAATGCTATGAATGTCAAGATGAACACCAAGAACACTATAAAGATCATGATGAACATCAAGAACACATTTTTTGAAAAATTTTTAATGCAAAGAAAACATGCAAGACACCAAACTTAGAATTCTTTAATGCTTAGACACTAAGAATTCAAGAATGCATACGAAAAACAAGAAAAGACACAAAACATGCAAATGCAAAGATCAAACAAGAAGACTTACCAAGAACAACTTGAAGATCATGAAGAACACTATGAATGCATGATTTTTTCGAAAAATGCAAGATGCACATGCAATTGACACCAAACTTATAACATGACTCAAGACTCAAACAAAAACACAAAAAATATTTTTGATTTTTATGATTTTCTAATTTTTTTTGTATTTTTTCGAAAATTATTTGAAAAACAAAAATAAGGATTTCAAAATCTTTAATATGAATTCCAGGAATCTTGTGCTCTTTAGTCTAAAGCTCCAATCAAAGGGTCAGACATGGCTTAATAGCCAGCCAAGCTTTAGCATGTAACAGGTAGATCATGAACAGCAGTAGGTGGATTAGCACCAACTAACTTGCTCTTGATAACAAATTGGAAGCCTCAGTCCAAATGAATTTAGACATGGCTTTATAGCCAGCCAGGCTTCACATGCTTCATGAAACACTAGAATTCATTCTTAAAAATTTTGAATAAAATTATAAAATTTTTGAAAACATTTTTATTTAAAAAAATTTTTTTTTTCGAAAACAAAGGAGAAATTTTTGAAAGATTTTTTTTTTGAAAAATTTTTGAAAAGAAAACAAAAAGAAAGTTACCTAATCTGAGCAACAAGATGAACCGTTAGTTGTCCAAACTCGAACAATCCCCGGCAACAGCGCCAAAAACTTGGTGGACGAAATTGTGATTACACTTTGATTATGTAAAATTCATTGCTCTTTCTTTCCCTGGCAATGGCACCAAAAACACGATGCCAATACCATGGTTCACAACTTTGCACAACTAACCAGTAAGTGCACTGGGTCGTCCAAGTAATACCTTACGTGAGTAAGGGTCGAATCCCACGGAGATTGTTGGTATGAAGCAAGCTATGGTCACCTTGTAAATCTCAGTCAGGCGGATATAAAATAGTAATGGGGTTTTCGAAATTAATTAATAAAATAAGGATAGAGATACTTATGTAACTCATTGGTGAGAATTTCAGATAAGCGTATGGAGATGCATTCGTTCCTCTGAACCTCTGCTTTCCTGCTGCCTTCATCCAATCAATCCTACTCCTTTCTATGGCTGGCTTTATGTAAGGATGTCACCGGTGCCAATGGCTACTTTCGATCTCTCTCGGGAAAATGGTCCAAATGTTCTGTCACAGCACGGCTAATCGTCTGGAGGCATCACCCTTGTCGTTGGTTGCATCCTATTCCTCTCTGTGAAAATGGTCCGATGCGCTGTCACTGCATGGCTAATCATCTTGGAGGTTCTCGATCGTACTGGAATAGGATTTACTATCCTTTTGCGTCTGTCACTACGCCCAGCACTCGCGAGTTTTGAGTTCGTCACAGTCATTCAATCCCAGAGTCCTACTTGGAATACCACGGACAAGGTTTAGACTTTCCGGACTCTCATTAATGCCGCCATCAATCTAGCTTATACCACGAAGATTCTGATTAAGAGATCTAAGAGATACTCATTCAATCTAATGTAGAATGGAAGTGGTTGTCAGGCACGCGTTCATAGGGAATGATGATGATTGTCACATTCATCACATTCAGGTTGAAGTGCGAATGAATATATTAGAAGCGAAATAAGATGAATTGAATAGAAAACAATAGTACTTTGCATTAATCTTTGAGGAACAGCAAAGCTCCACATCTTAATCTATGGAGTGTAGAAACTCTACCGTTAAAATTACATAAGTGAAAGGTCCAGGCATGGCCGAGAGGCCAGCCCTCAAACGTGATCTAAGATAGCATACAACTGATCAAAGATTTCTAATACAATAGTAAAAGGTCCTATTTATAATAAACTAGCTACTAGGGTTTACAGAAGTAAGTAGTTGATGCATAAATCCATTTCCGGGGCCCACTTGATGTGTGCTTGGGCTGAGCTTGAAGTCTACACGTGGAGAGGTCATTCTTGGAGTTGAACGCCAGCTTTTATGCCAGTTTGGGCGTTGAACTCCACTTTGCAACTTGTTTCTGGCGCTGGACGCCAGAATTGGGCAGAGAGCTGGCGTTGAACGCCAGTTTGTGTTGTCTAAACTTGGGCAAAGTATGGACTATTATATTTTGCTGGAAAGCCCTGGATGTATACTTTCCAACGCAATTAGAAGCGCGCCATTTTGAGTTATGTAGCTCCAGAAAATCCACTTTGAGTGCAGGGAGGTCAGAATCCAACAGCATCAGCAGTCCTTCTTCAACCTCTGAATCTGATTTTTGCTCAAGTCCCTCAATTTCAGCCAGAAAATACCTGAAATCATAGAAAAACACACAAACTCATAGTAAAGTCCAGAAATGTGAATTTAACATAAAAACTAATGAAAACATCCCTAAAAGTAACTAGATCCTACTAAAAACATACTAAAAACAATGCCAAAAAGCGTATAAATTATCCGCTCATCACTAAGCTAGATGGATTCTGCTCAGAATTCTCTGTCTGTTGCTGAGTGGATGATGGAAAAGGTTTACTATTGTTAAACCTATGTCTTCCACCATTATTAAAGCCTTGTTGAGGCTTTTGTTGATCCTTCCATGAGAAATTTGGATGATTTCTCCATAAGGGGTTATAGGTGTTTGCATAAGGTTCACCCATGTAATTCACCTCTGCTATTGCAGGGTTCTCAGGATCATAAGCTTCTTCTTCAGAAGGTGCCTCTTGAGTACTGTTGGATGCAGCTTGCATTCCATTCAGACTCTGAGAAATCATATTGACTTGCTGAGTCAGTATTTTGTTCTGAGCCAATATGGCATTCAGAGCATCAATTTCAAGAACTTCCTTCCTCATAGGTGTCCCATTACTCACAGGATTCCTTTCAGAAGTGTACATGAATCGGTTATTTGCAACCATGTCAATGAGTTCTTGAGCTTCTGCAGGCATTTTCTTTAGGTGAATGGATCCACCTGCAGAATGGTCCAATGACATCTTTGATGATTCAGACAAACCATCATAGAATATATCCAGGATGGTCCATTCTGAAAGCATGTCAGAAGGACACTTTTTGGTCAGTTCCTTGTATCTCTTCCAAGCTTCATAGAGGGATTCACCTTCCTTTTGTCTGAAGGTTTGAACATCCACTCTAAGCTTACTAAGCTTTTGAGGAGGAAAGAACTTGGCTAAGAAAGCCGTGACCAGCTTTATCCCAAGAGTTCAGGCTATCCTTAGGTTGAGAGTCCAACCATATTCTAGCTCTGTCTCTTACAGCAAACGGGAAAAGCATAAGCCTGTAGACCTTGGGATCAACCCCATTGGTCTTAACAGTATCACAGATCTGCAAGAATTCAGTTAAGAACTGAAAAGGATCTTCTGATGGAAGTCCATGGAACTTGCAGTTCTATTGCATCAGAGAAACTAATTGAGGTTTAAGCTCAAAGTTATTTGCTCCAATGGCAGGAATTGAGATGCTTCTTCCATGTAAATTGGAATTTGGTGCAGTAAAGTCACCAAGCATCTTCCTTGCATTGTTATTATTTTTGGCCATGTCTCCTTCTTTTTCGAAAATTTCTGTCAGATTTTCTCGAGAGAGTTGTGCTTTAGCTTCCCTTAGCTTCCTCTTCAGAGTCCTTTCAGGTTCAGGATCAGCTTCAACAAGAATGTTCTTATCCTTGTTCCTGCTCATATGAAAAAGAAGAAAACAAGAAAGATAATATGGAATCCTCTATGTCACAGTATACAGATTCCTTTATGTGAGTAGAAGAAGATATGAATAGAAGAAGGAGAATCCAAACACCAGGGTGAGGAGTAGGTTCGAATTCTTGGGTGAAGGAAGGGTGTTAGTAGATGAATAAATAAACAGAAGGAGGTGAGATGGAGAGAATTTCGAAAATTAAACAAATTAAAATAAAAAATATTTTTATTTTTAATTTAAAATTAAAGTGAAAATTCGAAAAATTAAAAAAAAGAAAAAATTAAATTAAATTAAATAAAAGTTTAAAACAATTAGTTAATTAAAAAGGAATTTTGAAAAAGAGGGAAGGGATTTTCAAAAATTAGAAAGAGAGAGTTAGTTAGGTAGTTTTGAAAAAGATAAGAATCAAACAAAAAGATAAGATTGATTGAAAAAGATTTGAAACTTAATTTGAAAAGATAAGAGGTTAGAAAAGATTTTGAAATTGATTTTGAAAAAGATGTGATTGACATTTATTTTGAAAAAGATTTGAAATAGAAATTTAAAAAGATTTGATTTTGAAATTAAAGTTGATTACTTGACTAACAAGAAACTAAAAAGATATGAGTCTAGAGTTTAAAGATTGAACCTTTCTTATTAGGCAAGTAACAAATTTAAAATTTTTTGAATCAATCACATTAATTGTTAGTAAAGATTTTGAAAGTATGAAATAAAATAAGAAAAAGAATTTTGAAAATCAATTTGAAATTTTCAAAAATCATAAACGAAAAATGAAAAAGATTTGATTTTTGAAAAAGATTCGTAAAAGATAGAATTTTTAAATTGAAAATTTGATTTGACTCATAAGAAACAACTAGATTTTAAAAAGTTTTGAAAAAGTCAACTCAAATTTTCGAAATTTATGAGTGAAATAAGAGAAAGATATTTTTTTTTATTTTTGAATTTTAACAAAGAAAGAGAAAAAAGGAAAAGATATCTTTTTGATGTTTTTCTCTCTTTTTTTTTTCATCAAACAGCAAGAATGAAACAAAACATGAAGAGTTAAGATCAAAACCAAAAATGCATGCAAAAACACTATGAATGTCAAGATGAACACCAAGAACACTTTGAATGTCAAGATGAACACCAAGAACTTATTTTTGAAAAATTTTCAAGAAAAGAAAACATACAAGACACCAAACTTAAAAATTTTTATTCTTTAGATATTAATGTTTCAAGAATGCATATGAAAAACAAGAAAAGACACAAAACAAGAAAATATGAAGATCAAACAAGAAGACTGGCCAAGAACGACTTGAAGATCATGAAGAATGCAATGCATGAAATTTTCGAAAATATTTTTTTTGTATTTTTTGAAAATAAAAAATCTTAAAATTAAAATAAAATTACCTAATCTAAGCAACAAGATGAACCGTCAGTTGTCCAAACTCGAACAATCCCCGGCAACGGCGCCAAAAACTTGGTTCACGAAATTGTGATCATCAATAGCACCAACAACTTGGTACGCACAATTGTAATCTCAACTCTTTATCACAACTTCGCACAACTAACCAGCAAGTGCACTGGGTCGTCCAAGTAATAAATCTTACGTGAGTAAGGGTCGATCCCATGGAGATTGTCGGCCTGAAGCAAGCTATGGTCACCTTGTAAATCTCAGTCAGGCGGATTCAAATGGTTATGGTGAATTGATAATAAAAAGATAAATAAAACGTAAAATAAAGATAGAGGTATTTATGTAATTCTTTGGTGAGAATTTCAGATAAGCCTATAGAGATACTTTCGTTCCTCCTGAACCTCTGCTTTCCTGCTGTCTTCATCCAATCATTCCTACTCCTTTCCATGGCAAGCTTTATGTAGGGCATCACCGTTGTCAATGGCTACATCCTATCCTCTCTGTGAAAATGGTCCAATGCGCTATCACTGCATGGCTAATCATCTGTCGGTTCTCAATCATACTGGAATAGGATTTACTATCCTTTTGCGTCTGTCACTACGCCCAGCACTCGCGAGTTTGAAGCTCGTCACAGCCATCCCTTCCCAGATCCTACTCGGAGTACCACAGACAAGGTTTAGACTTCCGGATCTCAAGAATAGCCGTCCACAGGTTCTAACTTATACCATGAAGATTCTAATATCTCGGACTCGGTCCTCTGTATTAGATATCTAAGAGATACTCATTCTAGCTTGTTTGCATGTAGAACGGAAGTGTTTTTCAGGCACGCGTTCATGGGTGAGAATGATGATGAGCGTCACATAATCATCATATTCATCATGTTCTTGGGTGCGAATGGATATCTTAGAGAAGGAATAAGCTTGAATTGAATATAAAAATAGTAGTACTTTGTATTAATTCATGAGGAACAGCAGAGCTCCACACCTTAATCTATGGAGTGTAGAAACTCTACCGTTGAAAATACATAAGTGATAAGGTCCAGGCATGGCCGAATGGCCAGCCCCCTAAACGTGATCAAAGGATCAAAAGATAATCCAAAGATGATCAAAAGATGTAAATACAATAGTAAAAAGTCCTATTTATTCTAAACTAGTTACTAGGGTTTACAGAGATAAGTAAATGATGCAGAAATCCACTTCTGGGGCCCACTTGGTGTGTGCTTGGGCTGAGCATTGAGCTTTACACGTGTAGAGGCTTCTCTTGGAGTTGAACGCCAGTTTGTAACCTGTTTCTGGTGTTTAACTCCACTTTGCAACCTGTTTCTGGCGTTTAACTCCAAAATGCAGCATGGAACTGGCGTTCAATGCCAGTTTGCGTCGTTTAAAATCGGGCAAAGTATGGACTATTATATATTTCTCGAAAGCCTTGGATGTCTAATTTCCAACGCAATTGTGAGCGTGCCATTTAGAGTTCTATAGCTCCAGAAAATTTACTTTGTGTGCAGGGAGATCAGAATCCAACAGCATCTGCCGTCCTTCTTCAACCTCTGAATCTGATTTTTGCTCAGGTCCCTCAATTTTAGCCAGAAAATACCTGAAATCACAGAAAAATATACAAACTCATAGTAAAGTCCAGAAATTTGAATTTTAATTAAAAACTAATAAAAATATACTAAAAACTAACTAATTCATACTAAAAACTATGTAAAAATAATGCCAAAAAGCGTATAAATTATCCGCTCATCAGAGCTTTCCAAAGAGCTTTCGGTACGAAGCTATGTCTCAACACTGCATATCATCCTCAAACGGATGGACAGTTGGAAAAGACTATTTAGACGTTGGAAGATATGCTAAGAGCATGTGTATTGGATCAACCTAGAAGTTGGGACCGTTACATGCCATTGGTGGAGTTTGCGTACAACAACAACTTTCATGTGAGCATTGGGATGGCTCCGTATGAGGCCTTGTATGGACAGAAGTGCCAATCTCCACTCTGTTGGTATGAATCTGGTAAAGCAAGTGTCTTGGGTCCTGATTTGGTAGCAGAGACTACGGAGAAGATTAAGAAGATACGGGAAAGGATTTTAACTGCCCAGAGTCGACAGCAAAGTTATGCGGACCAGAGAAGGAAACCGTTAGAGTTTGAAGTGGGAGAACATGTATTTCTGAGAGTGACACCAACAACTGGGATTGGAAGAGCGATTAAGACCAAGAAATTGAATCCGAGGTTCATTGGACCATTTGAGATTCTAAGGCGATTCGGGCCGGTGGCATATCAAGTAGCTTTGCCACCTCATCTGTCTAACTTGCATGACGTATTCCACGTGTCATAGCTTTGTAAGTACACGTCGGATATGGCTCATGTGCTAGATCCTGAGTCAGTCGAGTTGAGGGGAAAACTTGACTTTTCAAGTAACACCGGTGCGTATTAATGACACTAGTGTGAAGAAGCTGCGAGGAAAGGAAGTACAGTTGGTTAAAGTGGCTTAGAAGCGAGTAGGAGTTGAGGAGCATACTTGGGAATTGGAGTTTGAGATGTGAACAGATTATCCCAAGCTATTCTCAGGTAATTCAAATTTTGAGGGCAAAATTTCTTATTTGGTGGGGAGAATGTAAGACCCAAGCTTAATTAACCACTTAATTAAGTAATTAATGTTGCCCTGATTAGGTTCCGAAAAGTTAGAGTGAGAATTTGAGGATTTAAATGTGATTTTTGGACTCAGTAGGTCTTTCTGAGTCAGAAAATGTGTTTTCTGCGAAAAACCGTGAAAAATATTAAACCGGCAGTTTGAACTGGTTAAACTAGTTCAAGTCTGCCTGGTACTATGCGAGAAAAAGTGAAAACAGTCAAAAACTTTAGAAAAATACTAGATGTCAAAAACCGGGCATTGATTTTAAAGGTTTGTTCCGAAGTTGGGCCAAACGGGCTAAAAACGCTAACAGGTTGGACCGGCCCCAAGTTGGGCTCAAGCCCAACATATATATAGAGCCCTTAATGACCCACTTCAGTCACAACACACATAGCAGAAAAGGAAAGAGGGAGAGGAGAAGAGATAGAACACTATTCACTTCGATCTTCTCAAGCACATATCTTGAGGTATAGAGCTCCGATCGCCACACCATTTGCGGCTATGTGTTCCTTGTGAAGAGCTCTACAAAACTTATATTAGAAACTGGTAAGAAAAGCTCAAATCCCTCTTAGTTCTTCTCTTCAAGATTTCGAAAATCTAGGGTTTTGATTAAGTGAGTTTTTGTGATTTTGGATGTTTAGGTTCACTCTAATCCTTGCTTAGCATTGGATTTTGGCTTCCAAAGCTATTGGGAAAGGTAAGAGGCATTGAGCTTTTGTGAAATTTTTTCTATGATAAGCCCTAGGTTGATTTGTGATGGTTTATGCATATATAGTTTGATTATTGTGAGTTTGGGAGCTATTGGAGCTTGTTGGTGCTTGTGGAGTTACTTTGGAAGCTTGGATTCTGTTGGAAAGCTTGTTGGTGATTATTGTGTACTCATATTTGAGTTTTGGCATATAGAGAATCAGCCAAGGTATGGTTTCAGTTTTCTCTATGTAGTATATAATATTCATGGATACTTAGGCTAGTGACCTATAGGATAGGTTTGGATTTATGGGGTTGTTGATGATGGTTGATTGATGATGTATGTTGAATTGATATTGTTATCTTGAGAAATAATGATATTGAGGTATGATGTTTGATGATTTGAATGATTGTATGTTGTTGGATATTGATATAAAGCATGAATGGAATTGATGATTTGAAGTGATAGGAATAAATTGATGGTTGGTGCATGTGTTGGTGGAGAATTGACCTTAGTGTCATATATTTGGTATTTTATGGTTGAGAATGGTGAATTGTGATTTATAAGGGTAGATTGTGCTAGAAATGGAAGTTTGGTTTTGATCTAGTTGGATGTGGCATGAGAATTTGGTGAAATTGAGAACATGTGAAATTTGGTAAAAAGGAAATTTTGGTGAAATTTGTCTGATCATAGCTTTTGCCTCAATTTTCAAAATTTGTTGAAAATTCTATGAAATTAAAGCATCGATTTGATATAAAGTTTGTAGAATTTGGAATTTTGTAAAGGAAGTTATGATCATTCAAAGATTGGTGTTAAAATCTAAAATTTTGCAAAGTTGCAGAATTTTATGATTTCTGTGTGTGCGCACGCACATCTCTGCGAAAATTTTAATCTGTGCACATGCACACGCAGATGCAGGCAGTCTGTTCACATCATCAGCACAGCTTGTGCGCGCACATACCCAATGAGGAATTGCCACCTGTGTGTACACACAGCCCTGTGCGCACGCACACGATGGGAAGGCCAGTCTGTTGAGGGCGCTAGCACAGGTTGTGCGAGCGAATAGACCCTATGAATTTTGTAACCTGTGTGTATGCACACCTCTATGCATATGCACACATTTAAAATCTTTTGGGGCGTCCGCGCGCACACCTCTGTGCGTACGCACACGCCCTGTTTCTCAAATTTTAACTTTGTTTTCAACTATTTCACCTTCCCAACAAGATTGTAAGCTTCTATAACACTATTTTAAGGCTTGTGGGCTTAATTTTTAGTATGAGAACATGGGGAGTAACATAAGCATTTTAGTTGATGATTATTATGAAAAATTAGAAAATGGAGGTTTAGGTTTCGGGTGTACTGAGGATGGTTTGATGGCATGTGAAGATAGACTGGTATGTGAAATAAGAACTGAGGAACTGTTAAGTTTGGAACTAAAATGTGAATTGACAGTGGTTGAGATGAGTCGAGGACTCTAAATGAGATGAGGGATCCATGTATATTGAAAATTTTTTCTAAAAACCACCGATGTATCATTTTATATTGAGATTATGAGACGCTATGCGCCCGGCAGGGACGGTGGTTAATCCCGCCTATCGAGGTAGCGACGGTGGCGTAAGGACGGTGGTTAATCCCGCTTACGTTGAGATGTGAGGTCTGAGGCAAGAGTATCCCGCTCGCATCCCTTCGGATCAATAGAGCGTGCAGGCGTAAAACCCTAGACAATGATCCGAGCACTATATCTCGGGGTTCCCATGATGATTTCGAAGGGCAACATCTCCATGGAGATGTGTCGGGTTGGCAGTTAAACCGACAATGTGATATTACTTCCAATAGGGCAGGCATTCATCATATGCATTTTCTATCTGTTTGTTTGCTTTGCCAACTTGTAATTGTATGCCTATTTGTATAACATGCCTAATTGCTACTTGAGTTACTTGCCTTATATGCTTCTACTTGTGATTTACTTGCATTGTATATAATTGTGATTTCTACTGGGATTGAGGAGGTTCGGAAGGCGGCGGCGATGGGATCACATCGAGGATAGGTTGGTAAAGGCTGTGGAACAGCGGTGTTTGGTTAGAATAGGAATCCCCTAAGATAGATTTCCCGGTTTATTCATGTTAAGGTTTATCTAATTATGCTTATATGTTTTAGTATGCCTTAATATTGAATCTTGTGATGGATATGAAGTCTAGGATTGCCTTTGGCGTCCCGGGGTCTTATATCCTACATCATTGGGCACTATTACCATACTGAGAACCTCTGGTTCTCATACCATATTTCTATTGCGTTTTTCAGATACAGGTCGCAACCCACCTCGGTGAGTTGCCTGGATGGTAGCAGAAGCGGAGGATCATGATACCTTTTGGAGTTTTTTGTTTATTTTGTTTATACATCTCTCACTTTTGTATTTTGCTTTGCCTAGAGGCTTGTATATGAGAGAACAAAACTTTTTTAAGCTGTTTTTATTGTTTGGTTTCTGTATTGTATGTACATATATGGATAGCCGGCTTAAACTCCACGAGTCGTGGCTAGATTCTTATGATATTCTACTATTATATTTTGATATATCTTATCTATTTCTTGTGCTTTAAGTTAGTAGCTTTGCTAGTACGTTTTGCGCTTTTTGAATCCTGTTTTTGAGCTATATCCTTCATCGGGCTTCTAGATTATATAAATTCTTTCTATATATTATATGTATGAGCTTAGAACTGTCGTAACTTTTGATTAACCTTTGCTTTACGACGCGAGGTAAAGCTTAGGCTAATTAGGGTGTTACATGTTGAATTTCCCAAGATAAAATGTTTCCACACTCTCGAGATAAAGTATCTGCCACACTCTTGGGATATAGTCTCTGCCACACTCATGGGATATAGTACCCGACACACTTCCCAGGGTAAAGTGCTCCCACACATTTTGTATATAGTGTCTGCCACACTCTTGGGATATAGTTCATGCCACACGCATGGATATAGTGCCCAACACACTTTACAAATAGAGAGAAAACATAGACATACTCATCATCAATCATCCTCAATCCTGTCTCATTTATCATATTCATTCAATTTCAATCACTCATTATCAATTCTATCATTATTCAAAACATCATCATCATTTTCTCACTTCTTTAACCATAAATCATTACTTCAAAACCTTTCTTCACTGTTAAGTTAACTCCATCTCTAAGTTTACCCCTCCCCCTTTGATTTAAAAACTAAATTTGGACCTTAGAGGGTAAATATAGAGGTTTAGAAGTTAGAAAATAGATTAAACTCACAAAAAATATATTTTTCCTAAGAACAAGGGTTCTGCATATGTGTGGGTGTCATTTTCCCAACTCGCATACGTGACCCGCATATGCGAGCCTCTTCGACATGGAGGTTGTCCCGTGGTGCGGAAATTATAACCCACTAACTTACCGGCAAGTGCACCGGGTCGTACCAAGTAATACCTTACGTGAGTAAGGGTCGATCCCACGAGGATTGATGGATTAAGCAACAATAGTGTTTGATAGGATTAGTTAGACAAACAGAAAAGAGTGTTTTGGTATTCAAAAAAAGTATTAAACAGTAAATTAAGAATTTTAGAAAGCAAGCAGCAAATGAGTTGTGAAATATATATGGAAAAACAGTTAAGGCTTCAGAGTTATCTATTTTCTGGATTGACTTTTCTTATTAACTAATTTTAATCATGTAAGATTTAATTCATGGCAAATTATTTGTGACTAGACCCTAATTCCTTAGACCTTCTTAGTCTCCTCTAAAATTCATCAACTGCCAATTCCTTGGTCAATTAATTCCAATTAGAGGGTGATGATCAAATTCTAGTTTATATGCCACAAGAATCCTAATTATCCAAAAATAAAGGGATTATATGTCACATATCCTGATAAATACAAACAATTAGAAATTCAGGATAATATGTTTTCAAGCTATTGTTCAAGTAAAGAGCTTTTCCAAGTTATACAAGAACTCAATTAGAACATGGGTCATACTTCCGTTCCACCCAAATTCATAAAATGAAGAACAAAAATAATTATTGAAATATAAATCAAAACATAAATTAAAATAGAAAAATAATAATATCAATCCGTACAATAGACAGAGCTCCTAACCTTAACAGTGGAGGTTTAGTTGCTCATAGTTCAGAAAGAAAATAAGGATTTAGGTAAAATGTACTGAGTTCCAATATGATGGATCTGAATCCCCTAGGGAAGGAAAGTTTCCCCCTTTTATAACTAATCCTAATAAATTTTAAATCTATCTTTAAAACTAAAATAATATCTTTTCCTATTTTTAAAATTTGAATTTAAATTAGAATTAATTATAGCAATCAGCAAATCTTCAATTGATGGATGGGGACCACTTGGCTTCACTAGGATCCACACCTAACTTGGGCTTGGCAGCATGAATTGGAGTTTAGTTGAGTGAAGCTGTGCCTAACTTAGGCTTTAGTGCGCCTAACTTGGGCTTTAGTGCGCCTAACTTGAAGTGGGCAGGACCAATCTCGCGTATTGTTGTTGTGTCTTGCACCTAACTTGAGAAATCTCAAGTTAGGCGCAGCCTTGGCAGCGAGTTCGGAGAAGAAATATGAACTATTATATATCATTGGAAAGATCTGGAAGTTAGCTTTCGAACGCCACTGGAATCACGTCCATTGGACCTTTGTAGCTCGAGTTATTCAGGTTTGAGTACAAAGAGGTCAGGATTGACAGCATCATTCGCCTTCATCTCTTCTTCTGCAGAAACTCCATCAAATCTAGCTGAATGCTATCTAAAATAAATAGAATTGTACAAGATTTAAAGTAGCATCCATATTGGCTAAAAGATAATTAATTCTTTATTAAACTCAACAATTTAGATGCAAATTCACTAGGAAAAGATAGGAAAGATGCTCACGCATCATCCCGCATTGCGTGGTATTGCCCATGTACGCATGCCTATAAATCTACCCATCTCGCGTGCGTATGCACACTCCCACATACGCGGGACATCTGGACAGAGACCAGAGTCTGGGTCGCGTGGGTGTTCGCGTACGCATGTCCTCCACAAGTGTTAAAATGCTATTAAGTCCTGCAGAATTTACTTTTGCACACCAAACTTCCAACGCGCATAACTTTTTTGTTAAAAATCATTTTTAGTCGGATAGCAATGATTCCTCCCTTTTTGTTTTTACCAGCATGTCATCTACATATACCTCCATTAGCTTTCCGATGTGATCGGCGAAAACTTTGTTCATCAATCTTTGCTATGTAGCCCCTGCATTTTTGAGTCCAAAAGGCATAACTATGTAGCAGTAGTTCACTCTAGGGGTTAGGAATGAAGTCTTTTCTTGGTCGGGCGGATACATTGGGATTTGGTTGTATCCTGAATAGGCACCCATGAAGGAAAGGTACTTGTATCCGGAAGAGGCATCCACTAAAGTGTCTATATTTGGGAGTGGGTAGGGATCTTTTGGGTAGGCCTTATTGAGGTCTGTGTAGTCAGTACACATCCGCCACTTTTCATTTGTCTTCTTTACCAAGATGACATTGGCTAGCCATAATGGGTACTTAACCTCCCTTATGAACCCTGCCTCGAGTAAGGCTTGTACCTGTTCTTCCACAGCTTTGGACCTTTCTGGGCCAAGCTTCCTACGCTTCTGTTGCACTGATCGGGATCCAGGATATACTGCCAAGTTATGGTACATTAGTTCGGGATCTATGCCGGGCATGTCGGCGGCCTTCCATGCAACGAGGTCGGAGTTATCCGTTAGGAGCTTTGTTAGCCGCTCCTTTAGGTCTCCTTTTAGATTTGCCCCCATATTTGTTGTTTGATCTTGAGTTTCACCAATTTGAACTTCTTTGGTCTCACCTTCCAGTTGAGGGCAGAGTTCTTCACGAGCCCGAATTCCCCCAAGTTCTATAGTATTGGTTTCTTTTCCTCTGGGGTTACCTTTAAGGTTCAAACTTTCGTTATAACAGTGTCGCGCGAGTTTTTGGTCTTCCTTTACGGTAGCGATCCCTTCTGGATTCGGGAGAACTTCATGTATAGATGTGGAGTGGAGACTACTGCGGCGAGCTGGTTCAGTGTTGTCCGACCAATTAAGGCATTATAGGTCGAGCTTACGTCGACTACGATGTAGTCTATGCTTAATTCTTAGACCGAGTTCCTTTTCCAAAGGTTGTGTGTAGTGGGATGTACCCTAGTGGTTGAATTGGGGCATCTCCTAGCCCGAATAGGCTATTCGAGTATGCTCTGAGCTCTTTCTTTTGTAGGTCGAGCTTGTCAAAGGCGGTTTTGAACAGGATATCTGTGGAACTTCCTTGATCTAAAACATTTGATGGAGGTTGGCGTTGGCGAGTACGATTGTAATGACCACGAGGTCATCATGCCTCGGGATGATGCCTGCGGCATCCTCTTGAGTGAAGGTAATGATGGGGAGGTCGGGCGACCTGTCCCACTTTCCGACATGATACACCTCTTTAAGATGTCTTTTGTGGGATGATTTAGAGATCCCACCTCCTGTGAATCTTCCATTTATCATATGGACATGTCTCTCAGGGGTGTGAGGTGGACTGATGAGAGAACTTTTGCGTGGTCTAGAAATTTGCGGATAAATCCTCGTTGCAAGTATAGTGTCTAAACCTTTAAAAGTCCTTTCATACAAACATTTTGGATGTCACAAGTAACAAACCCCTTTTTAAATTGATAATCGAGTATTAAACCTCGGGTCGTCTTCTCAAGAAATTGCAGGGAGGTGTTCTTATTATTGATTATGAAAAAGTGTGTTTTTGGGGAATGTTGAGTTTGGGCAATGGGCACAGGTATATTTAAATGACAAGTAAAATAAATTAATAATAATAAAATCTCTTGGCAAGGTATGGAGAACTGGAGGTCCTATCCTAGTTATCCTTATCAATTGTGATGAGAATTGGATTCTTCCCCCACCTTATTAACCTCTAACTATGAAGGTAAGTTAAGTGGACAAATTAATTCCAATTTCCAATCAACAATGAGTTTGATAACTCAAGAGTTACCAATGTCTCAACCAAAGCCAAAAGGGAAATATCTAAATTAAATTAAAAGCAAAACAATCTTAATTCTGAAATACCTCAAATAATATTAATCAAGAAAATCATAACATGAATGTAGCATAAGCCAAATAGGCAACATAACTAATATAAGCATTAAAGTATCTGAAAGTAAGAGATAAATATAAAGTAAAAGAACATTGAACCTGGGATCGAGAGTCACTCCTAAAACTAAGAGAAATCCTAAATCCTAATCCTAAGAGAGAGGAGAGAACCTCTCTCTCTAAAAACTACATCTACTCCTAAAATTATGAATTATGAGAGCCTTCCTATGAATGGATGCATTCCCCCACTTTATATCCTCTAATCTGTATTTTCTGGGCCGCAAATTGGGTCAGAAATAGCCCAGAATTCGCTGGTTGCGAATTCAAATGCGCTGGTTTCCGGCACTGCGACGCGGCCGCATGGATCACGCGGTCGCGTCGCCTAGCATCATGGAAACTATATCATATTATATATCAAATCGAAGCCTCGGACGTTAGCTTTCCAACGCAACTGGAACCGCGTCATTTGGACCTCTGTAGCTAAAGTTATAGCCGTTTGAGTACAGAGAGGTCAGGCTGGACAGCTTAGCAATTTCTCCAACTTCTTGTATTCCTTCCGCTTTTGCATGCTTCCTTTTCATCCTGCAAGCCATTCCTGCCCTGTAATATCTGAAAACACTTAACACACATATCAAGGCATCTAATGGTAATAAGAGAGGATTAATAATAAGCAAATATAAGATCAAAGAAGCATGTTTTCAATCAAAGCACATAATTAGGAAGGCAATTGTAAAACCATGCAAATAGTATGAATAAATGGATAAAGAGTTGATAAAAACCACTCAATTGAGCACAAGATAAATCATGAAATAGTGATTTATCATGGACGTTCGACTCGTCCAACCTCTTCATCCCTTCTTCTCTTTCTCGGTTCATCCGCTTTATTATCTAAAGAACCGATCTAGTTGCCATTCTCATGCCAATTTTTCTATAATATTTTTTAGGTCGAAGCACGCATTGGTAGGATGCCCGTAGATTTGGTGGTATTCGCAATACTCTATCCGACTTCCTCCTCTTTTGTGTTTAATCGGGCGAGGCGGTGGGATCTTCTCAGTGTTGCATATCTCTCCGTAAACGTCTACAAGGGACACCCGAAGAGGGGTGTAGTTGTGGTACTTTCTAGGTTTCTCAGTAGGTTGGTCTTCTTTTTTTCTAGACTCTTTATCCTTATCCCGAGGTGGGTAGGAGAATCCAGATTTTGAGGTTTCTCCTAATCGAGCGTTCTCCTCCATATTGATGTACCTTTTCGCCCGCTCTTGTACCTCGTTCAGAGATGTTGGGTGTTTTTTAGATATGGAGTGGCTAAAGGGTCCTTCTCGCAGACCATTGATAAGTCCCATAATTGCTACTTATGTGGGGAGATTCTGTATGTCAAGGCATGCTTTATTGAATCTTTCCATATAACTGCGGAGGCTCTCCCGATCTCCTTGTTTAATCCCTAGCAGGCTTGGAGCGTGCTTGGTTTTATCCTTCTGGATGGAGAACCTATCTAGGAACTTCTTGGCGAGGTCATCAAAGTTTGCAATTGACCTTGGCGACAAGCTGTTGAACCACTTTATTACTGTTTTGGTCAAGGTAGTCGGGAAGGCTTTACAACGATATGCATCTGAGGCATCCGTAAGATACATCCGACTTCTGAAGTTGCTGAGATGATGACTTGGGTTGGACGTACCATCGTAGAGAGTCATGTCAGGAGCTTTGAAGTCTTTTGGGACTTTAGCTTTCATGATTTCCTTTGTGAATGGGTCTTGGTCCTTGCGGGGGCTATCTTCGTGATTGGACCGAGTAGCTTTTGTGTTGAAGTTGGCCTCGAGTTTGAGGAGCTTATCTTCCAACTCTCGACACCTCCTAGTTTCTCTTCGGAGATCTCGCTCAGCCTCCCGCTGCTGGTCGGCTTCTTGTTCTAGCTGTTTAAGGCGATTCTATTACTCACGGATGGCCTCCAAAATTTCTGTATTTAGGGGTTGTTTGTCTCCCTTGTTTTGAGGTGTATCCTTCGGTGTGGTATCCGTGTTCTTATACGGCGTTCTGTCTTCTAAACCAGAGTTGTGATTGTTGTCAAGGTTGTCCTCCATGATGATAGGATGACTTCCAGGTTCCCCGGCAACAGCGCCAATGTTTTGAGGGTTACTTGAAACTGAAGGTCGATCTTGGATGAGATCTGTTGCTGTGGCCAGAGCTGTCGTATCTGACTTGCTGGATCTGGTGGTGCTGCTGATCCTTGATCACTGGAGGGTGTGGTACCTGTAAGAGACTCTGATGCTTAAGTTAGCCCGTTCTTTAGGCAGGTTTTTTGTGTAGAATCAGAATGTGAGTTATACCTGGGTGCTCCAGTGTATTTATAGTAGTGGGGAGTGATCTTCCTTGAGATAAGTTTGTTGTCTTATCTTATCTTTTTGTGGAGGAGATCTTTATCTTTTAGTCCACCGTCTTTTGGTGAGCGGGGATCCTTTTGCTTTGGGCCTACATGGTGTTTTAGCTGAGCTCTTTATGAAGAGGTTGGTGATGAGCCAGCCTTGTAAGAGATCGGTCGTTCTGGTCTCCGTCCAACCCGGATCGCATAGCTCGACCTAGGGTATGAATAGTAAGGATGCATATGGTCAAGTGAGCTTGAAATTTGAATCTTTGATTAACTTAAACTCTCACCTAATACACATAACAACCTATACAATTCAAATGCAACCTAGTTATCCATTATTTTACTTTTTCACTCACTTATGCATTCTTTTCTATTCACATCCCATATGCATTATTCTTGTTACTTTTCTTTTGGGGAATTTTGTCCCTTTTTTATTGCTTTCTTTTTCTCTTTTTCTTTTTTTCTATTTTTTGTGTATATATCATAATGTATACAGAAGAGACTGATGCATATGATTTAAGCTTTGATTGGATGTTAACAAATCGGGTTTTGTTGGATTGCTTTGAGCGATCGATTCGATTTATGCCAGAAGAAAAAAGTGGAGCAGTGGTAATGGTTAGGTAATGATCAGAGGATAGATCAAATTCTATTACCTGAACTCTGTAATGGTGAACTGTAATGGAGAAGAGTGTCAGGGTTATATACTGTTGGCTACGAATGCGTTAGGTGATGATCAGAGGATAGATCAAATTCTAGTGGTTAGGGAGTTTCCAGAAGCATTCCCGAAAGATATTCCTGAGTTTCCACCTCAAAGGAAAATTGAATTTGCAATTGACTTGGTGCCGGAAACCATACCAGTGTCGATTGCGTCGTATCGAATGGCTCCGGTAGAGCTGGCAGAATTAAAGACTCAATTAGAAGAGCTTCTGAACAAGAGGTTCATTCGACCGATTGTATCCTCGTGGGTGATGGCAAGTCATCCTAGCCTATTTTAGCTAGTCTTTTTCTTTTGTTTTCATTAGAATTATGCACTTTCTTGAGCTACAAGCAAGCTAATTGAGTAGATTTTCATGTTTCCCTTGATTGAACCAACCATATATGAATTTATGCCATTTCATGAGGTTTTATGCTATATGTGTTGCATATTATGAAAGAATGAATATCTCATGATTTTGAGCATAGCTTTGATGAGTTTGGTTGATTAATGATAGGTAAAGAAAGCTTGGAGAAAGGTTGAAGCAAAGAGGAATAGCTAGGAGTGAAGAGAGGACAATGGAATAAGTGAAATTGAACCAGGAAGCAAGAAGTTAGCCCCAACGTTAGCCCCCTAACTTGGAGGCTAACGTTGGAACTCGAAATTTCCTCCCTGGCCATCCAACGTTTGCGCCAACGTTAGCCCCCTAACTTGGAGGCTAACGTTGGCACATGAAAACATAAGGGAGAAGGGCCAACGTTTGCGCCAACGTTAGCCCCCTAACTTGGAGGCTAACGTTGGCACCACAAGCACACTAGACAAGGCCAACGTTAGGGTCAAAGTTAGACCCCTAACGTTGGCACCAACGTGCATACCAGAAAAATGTGTTTGCTGCTATGAAAAGTTGGAGCCAAAGTTAGACCCCTAACTTTGGCTCAAACTTTTGGTCCAACTTTTGCTAACCTCAAAACCGGTTCAATTGGTTCACTTCGGTTCTTCTCCAAACTTCAAGAGCAATCAACCAAGGCCTCTTTCAACCCAATTCCACCAAGAGCAAAGGCCCAACTCAAGGCTTGAAGATCATTGGAAGAAAGTGTATAAATAGGATAGAATTCAAGTTCTTCGAGAGCTTTCCTTTTGGGAATTTTCATAATAGTTTTCGGAGAGCTTTTGAACTTTAATTTCTTTGTTTTCATTGCTTTCAATTTCAATTTACACTTGTCTTGGATCTTGGATTGGAGAATTGAAGAAATTCTATTTCAATCTCAATCTTGGATCTCTCTGTTTCTTTACTGTTAATTGAATTTCATTTCCAGTTACTTGCTTCTCATCTAATTTCTTTGCAATTTACAATTTCCTTGCACTTGTTCTTGTTGGATCTAGGAAGGTATTGAGATCTAGACTTGGTTTTCTAGTCTCTGGGCCCTGAGATCTCAATTTTACATTCTCTGTTTCTTGCTTTTAACGTTCATTTATTTTACTGCTTCAAGATCCGTTTCAATCCCAATTCCCTTTCCCTCTTCTGTTTAATGCAATTCAACTTTTCCTTGTTTAAATTCTTCAAATCCATTCCCCAATTCCCTTTACAATTCCAGCTGTTTACATTTCTTGCATTTTAAGATTCCGCAATTTACATTTCTTGCACTTTAAGTTTCTGCCATTTAATTTCTTGTTCTTTAAGTTTCAGCAATTTATTTCTTGTTCTCTTTACTTCAATGCAATTTAATTCTGCAAGTCACAAAACCATCAACCAAATCTTGATTCGCTTGACTAAATCAACCACTAAACTAAAATTGCTCAATCCTTCAATCCCTGTGGGATCGACCTCACTCCCGTGAGTTTTTATTACTTGATACGACCCGGTACACTTGCCGGTTAGATTTGTGTGTTTTGGGAGAAATTTATTTTTCCTCCAAAATATCTCATCAGTGGGGAGCGCCCGTTTTATTGTTGAAGAAGAAGGATGGAGGAATGCGACTTTGTGTAGATTACCGGTAGTTAAACAAAGTAACTGTGAAGAACAAGTACCTGTTGCCTAGAATTGACGACTTAATGGATCAACTGCAAGGAGCTGGGGTGTTTTTGAAGATTGATTTGTGGTTTGGATAACATCAGATAAGGGTGAAGGAGGATAAAATTCCAAAAACTGCTTTTAGGACGTGCTATGGACACTACAAGTTTGCGGTGATGTCCTTTGGGTTGACAAATGCCCCTGTTGTGTTCATGGATTACATGAACAGAGTATTTTGTCCCTTTTTGGACAAATTCGTGGTGGTTTTCATAGACGACATCTTAGTTTATTCAAAGACAGAAGAAGAACATGAAGAACACTTGAAAATTGTGTTTCAAATACTGAAGAGGTAGAAATTATATGCTAAATTGTCCAAATGCGAGTTTTGGAAGGAGGAAGTGAAGTTCTTATATCACGTAGTGAGTAAAGGAGGAATAGTCGTAGATCCTTCAAAAGTGAAGGCAGTGATGGAATGGAAGAGACCTACTACGGTGACTGAGGTTAGGAGTTTCTTGGGTTTGGCCAGATATTACTGAAGATTCATCAGGGGATTTTCTCGGGTTGCACTACCAATGACTAAGTTAACAAGGAAGGAGGTACCGTTTATGTGGACGTCGGAGTGTAAAAAAAGTTTTTAGACTTTGAAACGAAAGTTAACTTCAGCACCTGTTTTAATTTTACCGGAACCGCATGAACCGTTTGAAGTGTATTGTGATGCGTCACTGAAAGGTTTGGGTTGCGTGTTGATGCAACACCGAAACGTGGTGGCTTACGCATTGCGACAGCTGAGACCACATGAGATAAATTACACAACTCATGACTTGGAATTAGCGGCGATTGTGTTTGCATTGAAAATATAGAGGCACCATTTTGTACGGAGTGAGGTTTAGCATCTTTTCTGATCGTAAGAGTCTCAAGTATATCTTTAATCAAAAAGAGCTAAATATGCGTCAAAGGAGGTGGATGGAGCTTCTCAAGGATTATGATTTTGAACTAAGTTATCACCCTGGAAAGGCGAACGTAGTGGCAGATGCATTGAGTCGGAAGTCTTTAACAATTGCTTGGATGAGGATCAAGGAAGAGGAGTTAGTGAATAAGTTTGTAGATCTCAAGCTGGATATTGGTGAAGTTGCCGAAAGAGCTTGTTTGAACCAGTTACAGATTTCAAGTACATTTAAATCAGAGATTCAGAGGTCTCAGCAAGATGAGCAAGAACTTCAGAAGTTGTTCCAACTGACTGGTAAGAAGAGGCATGGTAGTTTACTACGGATGATGAAGGGTTATGGCGGTATAAAGGGAGAATTTGTGCGCCGGATGTCAGAAGTTTGAGACAAGAGTTGTTGTTGGCAGTTCACAATAGCGGGATTTCTATCCATCCAGGAAGTACAAAGATGTACTACGATCTAAAGAAGATGCTCTGGTGGTCTGGGATGAAAAATGACATAACTACAGTGGTATCTAAGTGTTTGACGTGTCAGAAGGTGAAGATAGAGCACTAGAGACTGTCGAGAATGTTACAGCCACTTGAGATTCCTCAGTGGAAGTGGAAAGGAATTGCATGGATTTTGTGACCGGTTTACCGAGGACTAGGTCGAGATTTGATACAGTCTGGGTGATCGTGGATCATTTAACCAAGTTCGCTCATTTTCTGCCTATTTGAATGTACTACTCTATGGAGGAATTGGCAAGGTTGTACATCAAGGAGATCGTAAGGTTGCACGGTATGCCATCGAGCATAGTGTCGGACCGTGATCCCCGATTCACATCAAGGTTTTGGGGAGCTTTCCAAAGAGCTTTACGTACGAGGCTATCTCTCAGCACGGCATATCATCTGCAAGCGGATGGATAATCGGAACGGACTATTCAGACGATGAAAGATATGCTAAGGGCGTGTGTCTTGGATCAACCGGGAAGTTGGGACCGTTATACGGATCAGAGAAGGAAACCGTTGGAATTTGATGTGGGCGAGCATGTATTTCCGACTCCGACAACTGGGATTGGAAGGGCCATTAAGACCAAGAAGCTAAATTCGAGATTCATTGGACCAATGGAGGTTCTGAGGCAATACGGGCCGGTGGCATATCAAGTAGCTTTGCCGTCTCACTTGTCTAACTTGCATGACGTATTCCACGTGTCACAACTCCGTAAGTACACATCGGATGCAGCTCATGTGTTAAAGCCCGAGTTGGTCAAGTTGAGGGAGAACTTGACATTTCAAGTAACATCGGTGCGTATTGACGACTAGTGTGAAGAAACAGCGAGGAAAGGAAGTTCAATTGGTCAAAGTTGCTTGGAAGAGAGCAGGAGTGGAAGAGCATACTTGGAAGTTGGAGTCCGAAATATGGAAGGATTATCCCGAGCTATTCTCAGGTAATCACTAAATTTTGGCGACAAAATTTCTTATTTGGTGGGGAGAATGTAAGAACCGCGATTAATTAATTAAATAATTAAATTTCCCAAAAATAGGATCCAAAAATTTAGAATGTTAATTAGACAATTTGAATATGATTTTCAGACTTAGTAGATTTTTCTGAGTTGGAAAATGTAATTTTCTGCGAAAAATCACATAAAAACTCAAATCGAAAAATGAATCGGCTATACTGGCTTAAAAGTCTGTCCGGTACTGTGCGAGAATATTAAAAGCAGTATAAAACCTTAGGAAAATATTTAGAATTGGAAATCGGACATTAATTTTAAAGGTTTGTCCTGAAATTGGGCCAAACGGGCCAAAAATGCTAACGGGTTGGACCGGGTCCAAGCCCAACATATATAAGTTCATTAATGAACTCATCTTGGCCTCATAAACACAACACACCGCTACAAGAGTGAAGTGAGAGGGAAGAGCTAAAACACTTCATATCTAACTTCCGGTGGCCATATCTCGAGCTACGGTGCTCCGATTCGCGTGCTGTTAGTGGCTACGTGAAGCTCTCGCCAAGCCCGTTACTTTATCTAATTTTCATATGTAAGATTTTGAAATTTCTCTTCCTTCCAGCAGCCCTAAGAAATTAAAAAATGTGGGTTTTGGTTTTGCATAAATTTTTGTATTTTGATTATTTAGGTGGTATCTAAGGTTGGTCTATTAGTGGTTTGTGCCCCAAACTCCATTGGAAAAGGTAAGGAAACTCTTTACCTTTGTGAAATTGTGATTATGATAAACCCTAGGGTGATTAGTTATAAATTGTGTGCATATAGCTTGATTATTGTGAATTTGGGAGCCTTTGGATTTGAGTTGGTGACTTGGTTGTAGTTGAAAGCTTGTTGGAATCAAATCTTGGTGTATAGCACATATTGGGAATTGGCCAAGGTATGATTTCGGCTTTCTCTATGTAATATATAATATTTCTAGACACTTAGGCTAGTGACCCATAGGATAGGTTAGATGAAAATGGCTTGTTGAATTTGTTGAATCATGATGTATGATGCATTGATGACTTTGATGATTTGGATGAATAATGTTGTAGAGGATAATAACTAGTGTTGAATATTGATATTGTGAATGATTTAAGTTGATTATTATGATTGGTAGTGATAGAATGATGATTGACGAGGTGTTAGTGGAGAAATGCTTATGGTGTCATGTATTTGATAATTGAGGTTGTGGATTATATAATGTGAGTGGAAATCAGATATGAATGGTGAATTATGACATAAAGGGTAAGTTAAGTTATGAGCTAAATTGGAGTTTGGTGTGGTTTTAATTTGGTTATGGTTATGGATTTCAAGGATTTGAGAAATTAGTGAACTTTGGTAAAAATGGATTTTTGGCAAACTTTAACGGATCATATCTTGAGCTACAGCTTTTTAAATTGAATGAATTTTATATCAAATTAAAGATAATTCTAAGAGCTTTAAAATGGTATAGATTTGGTAGAAATCTGAATTTTTTAGAGCAAGATATGATCATTGGAAGTTTGTGTCAGAAATCTGAATCTTGTGAAGTTGTAGAATTTGTGATTTCTGGTTTGTGTGCACACACACACTGCTATGCGCGTGCTCTGACCAGTGGCTATTTTTGACTTGTGCGCACGCACACATAGGGAGGTGCCTACTGTTGGAAGCGCTAGCATACTCTGGTGCACACACATACCCTGTGAAATTTGGACGTTGTGCGTACGCACAACCTCTTGCACACGCACACACTAGGAATGGAAGTCTGTTTAGGGCAATCGCACGCATCTGTACGCGCATTTGAAATGAAAACTTTTACCTTCTGTGCGTACGAACACTTCTATGCGTGCGCACACTATCCTGTTTTTCAATAAACATATTATTTTTAACTGCTTTACCTTCCCAACAGGCTTGTAAACTTTCTTGACACTTATATAAGACTTTTTAGCTTGCTTTTAGGTGTTAGAACATAGAGAGGGCTCGAGGTGAAATCAATTAAGGATTTTCTTGCAAAAGTTTAAAAAATGGAGACTTAGGTTTTTAGAGTACTGAGGACGGATTTTGTTGAGTGAGAAGGCGGGGTATTTTATTGACGGTTACTGACAAAAGTTATGGAAGCGGTGAATTACTGAGTATTGAATGAAATGATTTTGAAAACCACTGATGTAATATTTTTAAACTGAGATTATTGAGACGCTATGCGCCTGGCAGGGACGGTAGTTAATCTCGCCTGTCGAGGTCACGACGGCAGCATAAGGGCGGTGGTTAATCTCGTTTACGTTGAGATGTGAGGTCCGTGGCAAGAGTATCCCGCTCGCATCACTTCGGAATCACTATAGTGTGTAGGCACTGACATCTTGGATCGTGATCCAGCATTATATCTCAGAGGTTCCCGTTATGAGACCGAAGGATGACATCTCCATGGAGGTGTGTCGTGTTGGCAGTTGAACCGACGTTATGATATCACAGCCAGATAGGACAGGCATTCATCATCTGCATCTTTTATCTATTTACTTGCTTTTCCGACTTGAATTGCTTGCCTAATTGTATAACATGCCTAATTTCCTATTTGAATTACTTGATATCCATGTTTATACCTGTGCTTTACTTGCATTGTATTATTTTTATTTTCTACTGGGATTGAGAAGGTTTGGTAGGCAGTGGCGATGGGATCGCAGGAAGGTTAGGTTGGCGAAGGCTGTAGGACAGCGGAGAATTGTTCGATTAGAAATCCACTAAGTTAGATTGCCCTTTTTCATTGTGGTTTTAAAGATATGGTTTTAAATGTACTTATGTTTTAAGTCTGAAATCTCATGATGGATATGAAGCTCTAGGATTGCCTCTGGCATCCAGGAGTCTTATATCTTACATCACTGGCATTGTTACCATATTGAGAACCTCCAGTTCTCATTCCATACTCTGTTGTTATTTTTCAGATGCAGGTCATAACCCACCTCGGTGAGTTGCTTTGATGGTGACAGAGTGGAGGATCCTTGCTATGTTTTGAAGTCTTTTGATTTCTTTTGATTAGATCTCTCACTTTTGTATTTATCTATGCCTTAGAGGCTTACTTTGAGAGAATTATTGTATAAGCTGTTTTACTTTCAAAAGCTCTGTATTGTTTGTATATAGCTAGCCGGCTTAAACTCCGCGAGCTGCGGCTAGATCTTTATACTACTATCCTCTTATATTTTGTTATATTATATCTATACCTTGTGCTTTAAGTTTGTAGCTTCGGGTGAACGTTATGCGCTTTTCAAACTCTTTTTTTGAGCTTAATTCTTCATCAGGCTTCTAGAATTATTATATATATAAGCTTTAGAATTGTCGTAACCTTTGATTAACCTTTGCTTTACGACGCGAGATAAGGCTTAAGGTAATTAGGGTGTTACAATTACCAGCTTAAGTCTGTCCGATACTGAGTAAGGGTAATTAGGGTATTACAAATACCAATGGGCAAGGTAAGTCACCCTGATCTATTATGATTTGGTAAGACGATATGCGCCTGGTAAGGACGGTGGTTAATCCCGCTTGTCGAGGTTGCAGCACTAGCTTAAGTACGATGGTTAATCCCGCTTACGTTGAGATGTGAGGTCTGAGGCAGAGTATCCCGCTCGCATCCTTTCTAGTCACAAGAGTGTGCTCGGGCACTAATCCCGTAAGAGTGTGCTAGGGCACTAATCACGTATATATATACGTGACAAAAAGGCAACATCTCAAGAAGATATGTCGGGTTGGCAGTTGAACTGACACGTGATATCATGACCAATAGGACAGGCATTCATCATATTCATTCTTAAGTGTTTGTTTGCTTTTCTTGCTTGCATCTATTGCCTAAGTGTATAACATACTTATTTGTTTCTTGAATTACTTGCTGTAAATGTATGTTACTTCCTTGCATTACTTGTGTTTTCTACTGGGATTGAGGAAGTTCAGTAGGCAGTGGTGATGAGATCACATAGAGGATAGGTTGGCTAAGGCTGTGGGATAACAATGATCTATTTGTTTAGTAATCCCTTAAGATTACATAACCCTTTATGGATATTTTATTAAAATGTTTCCAAGTTTGAATCTTATGCATATGCAGAGTTCTAGGATTGCCTTTGGCACTATTACCATACTGAGAACCTCCGGTTCTCAAACCGTATGTTGTTATTATTTTTCAGATGCCGGTCACGATGTGGGATTTCAGAATATCCACAAACTAACCAACAAGTGCATCGGGTCGTACCAAGTAATACCTTAGGTGAGTGAGGGTCGATCCCACGAGGATTGATGGACTGAGCAACAATGGTCAAATGATTGGTTTAGTTAGGCAGGCAGAAAGTTATTTTGGTGATTTGAAATCGCATTAAATAGTAATTCAAGAGTAAAGAAAGCAATTAAGAGAATTGGTGAGAAATCAATAAGAGAAAGCAGTTAAGGTATCGGAGATGTTTACTTTTCTGGATTAAGTTTTTTTACCAACTATTTTAATCATGCAAGATTCATTTCATGGCAAACTATAATTGACTAAACCCTAATGTCTTAGTGATTTAGTCTCTTCTAACTTTCATCAACCGCCAATATCTTGGTCACTTGATTCCGATTAAAGGGTTAAGTTCAATTCTAGTTTATAGCCACAAAAACCCTAGTTACCCAAAGCTAAGAGGATTATATATCATGTATCCAAATTAGTTCAGGCAATTAGGAATTTAGGAGGAATTTACTTTCAAGTTGTTGTTCAAGTGAGAGACCTCTTCCAAGGATCACAAGAACATATATAGAGTAAAGGTCATACTTTCGTTCCACCCAGATACATAAAATGAAGAACGAAAGTAATCCTTGAAACTGAATTAATACATTAATTAAAATAGAAAAGCAATAGTCTTAATCTATAGAAATAAATAGAGCTCATAACCTTAACTAACGAGGTTTAGTGGCTCATGACTTACAGAGAAAACAAGGGTTCTGAAAAGTGTGGAAGTTCGAAAGTGAGAAGATCCCCCCTAAAAGGTAAATCTTTTTCCTTTTATATCTAACCTAATTTGATTTAAACTAAAATAAAATAATAAATTCTAAACCTAAAAGATTTTGTTTGTAAATAAAAATAAACAAAAAGAGATAAAATACAATAATTAAAAGCCAAGTCTAGCTAAAGATGCTCCTTTGGATGAGGTTGACCCGCACTTCTGGCATTCAGCGCCAGCATTGGCGTTCAGCACCAGAATTGGCAGTGAGTTCTGTCTTCCTGGGCGCTAAACGCCAGGCTCGGCGTTTAGTGCCTTTCAAGGCAGTGATTCCAAAAGAAAAGTATAGACTATTATATATTGTTGAAAAGTTCTGAAATTTGGCTTTCCAATGCCATTGGAACCATGTCAATTAGACATCTGAAGCTCAAGGAGGTTGACACATTGATATAGTAAAATCGTTGGTTAGAATTTTCACAAAAATAATCTCGTTGCAAATATAGATCCAAACCGACAAACAACCCTCAATAAAATTTAATTTGTTTGTCACAATGAAAACCAATAAAAATCGAGAGTATTTAAATCTCAAGTCGCCTCTCAAGGAATTGTAGGAAAGTATGCATATTATTGGTTTTGGGACATATATTTTTGGGGTTTTGGTTTGATAGACAAGAAAATAAACTAACAAATAAAATAGGTCTTGGCAAGGAGTGAGAATTGAAATTCCTATCCATATTATCATCCTCAATTATAATGGAAATAGGTCTTGGTAAGTGGAAATTGCTCTCACTTAGTTAACCTCTAACAATTGAAGGAAAGTCATGTGAGCACAATTAACTTGAGTTCACAAGTCCTAGTAAAGTCATAGTGAAAGACTAGATTTAGTGAAATTCAAGCTAACTAGAAACTTTCAATTACCAATCAACAAAAGATTTAGACAATTCAAGAGTCTCTAAATTACCAATCCAAGCCAAGAGTATAAAAATCTACTCTAAAATCCAACCAAGCATTTTATCAAAAACTTGGAAGGCATAAAAGAAAAGCATAGTAAATTAACGAGAAAAATAAAATCTACAACTACCCAATGCAAGGAAACAATAATAACAACTTAATAAGAAACATGAAAACATAAATTGCATTAATAGAAATTGAATTCAATAAAGAGCCATAAACATAAAGTCAATAAAATGAAGGAAATAGCAAATAAAACTAAGAGAACAAAATGTAAGAACAATAAATTGAAAGGAAAATAAATCAAATCAAAGCAACAATTAAAGGATATTGATTTATTGGATTTGAGATAAGTTATGATTATTATCCAATTTTATAATTATTGGATTATTTTCTATATTTAAAGTATAAGGTTGATAGTTATGAAATAATAAGGATTTTATATGATTTGGATTAGATAAGTAATATTTTAAATATTATTACTGCTGTTTTGGAAAATGAAGAAATTAAGTATATTATTTTTAATTTTTAGATTTGGGCATTTTATTGAAAATAATTTGTGAAATTGATGAGCAAATAGTATTTTCTATGTACAAATAGTGTTGGATTTAATTTGGGTTTCAATTACTATATTATTCCCAATTTTATGTGAACTTACCAATTTACCCCTAACCCTAATTTTCACACACACCTCACCAAAAGCAACACTTAGCCACCGAAACCCTAATTCAGCTACCCTCTCCCCTAAGACACAGCAGCAGCTGCGCAGTCCCTCTAACCTAAACACCACACACAGTATCTGAAGCAAGGAAGAAAGGCGGAGATGGGGCAGAGCTGCGAACAGGGGAGGGACGAGCCGCGCTACTGTCACCGGTCACCTCGACGCCGTGCCCAGATCGCGTCCAGCCCTCGTCACTGCCATTCGTCCTCAGCCTCACCACGTTCTTGCTCGGTCTCCGCTGCTTCCATGTCCTCCAACGGCGTTGCTATTATTGCAGATTGAGTCGCCGCGAAGAGGAGGAAAGGGCGTTGCTTCACACCTCGCAGCCGTCGCTGCTCTGAAAGGGGCTGTATTGGTTGCCGTCGAACTCGAATGGGAAGGAAGAATGATGCTGGGATAGGGAGAGAGGCAGAGGTGGTGTGGCGCAAGGAAGGAGGTGGGTTGTTCGGGTTGCCGTTCGCGCCACCGAGGTTGAGCCGTAACGCCGCCGTCGCGCCACTAACCGCCACTGCAAGGGTTTGCCACCGGCACCTTACCACCGCCGGCAAGCACAGAGGGGGAGAGAAATCGGAGAAGACCCGAGGGGAGACAGAGAGGCCTGAGGCTGAGATAGGTTTCAGCCACCATGCCCAGTCCTGCTCGCGTCGCCAGCAAAGCCTCTGCCGGAGCTGCCACTGTCAGAAAGGGGTTTCGACCGCCGCAGGGTCGCTGCCAGAAGAGGGAGCTGCGTCTCTGTGTTTCTGACTGCCGGGAGTGGTTACGTGGCTTCCGAGATCACCGCCGGAGCTCCAGGCTGAGTTTCTGCCACTTGAGACCTGCTGCCGTCGCCGGAAAAGTTTGCCGGTAAGGGTTTTAATTGTGGTTTCTGTCCTTTTTGAATTCCGAGGATATTATAGTCGCTGCGTGTTGGTTCCAGTTGTCGTGATCGGAATTTGTCGCCGCTGCCGCTTGAGGTGGCTGCTGAGTTGCCACTGAACCGGCTCGGAGACCGCTGCTGTTTCGGTTCAGCCGTTCCTTCTTCGGTTCGGTAAGCGTTTCGATTTGAAAGCCCTTTCGTTACTGTTCTGTAATCTCACGCTGAGGTTTATGGCATTAATTGCTATAAAATTGAGTTTCGGTTGTTGTATGTTGCGATTATAGTTGTTGAGACTGTTGCGAAAGTGGCTTGGAGCTGAGGTTTTGGTTGCCGTCAGTTTGGGTTGAGGCGGAAAGGACTATGTAAGGCGTTTGGGTTATGGAATTGCGTTTTGAGGTAGGGGTGCTTTCCAAAAACTATATTCTTATATATTGGAATTATTACATATGGTTACTGATGTGAGTGAATGTGTATTTGGTGATTGTATCAGCCTTATGTATGGCTTGATTTGCCTTGGTTGGTTATGAACGTCTGTTAGTTGAATTGTTGTGTGGTTTTGTGAAACGAAATGCCTTTCAAGTTGATTCTTTAAAAGCTTTGAGATCTAGTTTAATCTGTTGAGAATTGGTTTGACTTAATTTTATTGAGAATGTGAAAAATAGAATCCACTCTTGAATTCAGCTTGGCGTGCTTTAAATGATCTGGTCTTTGATGAATGATTGTTACTGAACCGTTTCTTTAAAGCTTTAGAAATGAGTTTATTCGGCTGATAACGATTTGATTTTTGAAACGGTTTCCTTGAAATATGGAATTGAGATGACTGTTGGATTTGGCTTGCCTTGAACTGATTTTGAAATTTGGGCTGTTGAAAAGGATTGTGAAACGGTTTAGTTGGGACCTGAACCGGGTGGCAAAGTCCAAGTTTTAGGGGAGGTGCTGCCGAAATTTCTATAAAATTCGAGTCTTTATTGAAATGTTGTCTGGAAAATGATGAGTTGAAGACTTCTACTATTTTATTTGAACTATCAAGAAAAGGATGATTCATGCTTTTGAAATGAATTATTAAAGAGGAAATTGTGATTTAGTCTTGCTTCTTAAGAAAGGCATTGTATCTCTTTCAGGAGAAAGTTATTTAGATGAAACTTATGTTTTAAAGCTGTTTTAAATGTGACAAGGACAATGCCTTGAATTTGACTTGAGGGTTTCAATTAGAGGATTTTCAATGACTTTGAAAGAACCTAAATGTCTATTGACAAGTTTCATTTTGAAATGTTTTGAGAAAGGTTTTAAGTACTCTTTGAATCCTGAACTTTTGCAAGACAAACAACTTTGAACAGTTGAAACGCTTTAGAATTTGTCATGGGGGTTGAAGCTGGTTTTGCCTAAGTAAAGGAAACGGCTTTGAAGGAAATAAATGATTACGTGACTCGGTTTGGCTTAGATCTTATTTTATTACTCAAATCGGAAAGCCAAGGTTTTAATGATTTTAAATGAATTTGGCGAAATGAGCTATGCTATTCTCCCCTAAGGACTTGGGACTCTGCTGAGAAACTTTTGTTACAAAAATCCCATTGTTGGATGGGTGATTTTGAATGTTTCCAAAGGAATCTTTAACTTTCCATGGTTTTGGAAGTTTTGGAAAGAGGAAGCCGAGAGTGGCTTGTTTCAAAAAGGGAATTTTCCTTGAGTAAAAGTGGCTTATAAGCCTGAGATAATTTGAGAAATGAGATCTTTAAAGCCAAGGCTGAAAAGAGTTGAATCTTGATTTCAAAGTGAAATGAATTGAGAAAATTATTTATGGCTTAAATGCCGATTTCACGAATTTGATGATTTTAAATGTGGAAGTGCTGTTTTGTTGAGAGCCGGAATGGCTGTGTATGATTATACATATTGATTGGTTCTGGATTGAACCGTGAGCCGGAATGGCTGTGTGTGATATGAATATTGGCTGGTTCAGGAATGAACCGTGAGCCGGATGGCTAAGATGGATGTTGATCCATGGATGAGATGAGATTGAATGCATGTTTATGCTGAATCATTGATAAATGTGAATGTTGCACTTCCACTATCGGAGATAAGAGTTTCCCTGGGAGAAAGCAGTGGCTAGCCACCACGTGCTCCAGGTTGAGACTCGAAGCTCTTGTGACCCTATGTCGTAAGTGTGGCCGGGCACTGTGAAAGGCCCGGATGGGCTCGCCCCCGTGAATATACACCAGTGAGGGTGTTGAATATGGATCATGATTATGATCAAGTTTATATTGAGTATAACTCGAGTTGGGGATGCATGACAGAGGGACAGTCCAATGGTTAGCTACCAGGACTTGTCGGGTTAGCTCTATAACCGACAGATGATATCATCAGCCACTAGGGACAGGCATGCATTATATGCATCTATGTGACATTATTTGGGTGTGCATATTATACTTGGTTTGCCTATGTGAATAATTGCTAATTGTTCTACTTGCAATAACTGTTTGTTTGTGCTTGCATCTTCCTATTTGTGTTTGCTACTGGGACTCTGTTGGACTGTGGTGATTGGTTGATGGTTGGATTGTTTGGGCCTAGGGCCGTGGTTGAAATGAGATAAACCGATGATTGCTTTCGGTTTTGTGTTTCTGGTTTGGAATAAAATATGAAAGGCTGTTTTGGTTCAGCATAGATAAACTGTTTTGAAAGGCTTTTGAGTTTTTGAGAATTGAACGGTTCTTCCTTCAGAAAAGATTTTTAGACTTTACTTTTACTGTAAACTGTTGTTTTTGAAAAGGAGGCATAAGACGGTTATTAATCACTAGTACGGTTTATCTTCACGTATCCTATTACAGTAATTCCCAAAAACCCTCTACTGAGAACCCTTTCGAGGATGATGTTCTCACCCCCCTACATTTTTCCCCTTTCAGGATATGGGCACAGAAGTTACGAAGAGTTTATTTATTTGTTGTTGAGATGCTCTGTATTGTTTTAGTTATGGTTTATTGTACCCTCGCCTTTATCTTAATATATTCTGTAAGAGGGATAGGGATTGTATTGGATAATGACTGTAATATTATGTATGTATATATATATGTATATGTATGGATGTACTCTTTATGAGTTTTGTAAGTTGTATGGTATCTATGGATGTATGTTATCGGATGAAAGTATTTTTGGTAGCGGTATCGCGGTTTTAAGTTTCAAACAGGCTCATATTTTAGTATTAAATAATATAAAAGTCGTCGTAATGTCCGAGCTATCAGAGTCGCGCAGCCGGAAGCGTGAGCTTTGGTAGTTAGGGTGTTACAACGTGCTGCTTGTCATGCGTATGCGTGTCTCACGCGTACGCGTCGCCATGAATTTTTCCAATTCCTCATTTCTTCATGAATTCTTCACTTTGCATGCTTTTTCTTGACTTCTTCAATCCAATCCTTACTTATAAACCTGAAATCACTCAACAAACATATCAAGGCATTGATGCCAGGGCATTTTGGCCAGTTTCACTGACCTTTTCTTTACTGTTTTAGGGTAGTTTCATGCATTTTCTTAGGAAATAAGCAAGTTTTGGATAGAATTTCACTTACATCTTGATTCAAGCAAACATTGTGCACTTTACATGATTTCATGAGACTTATGCAAGAATTGAATGACAAATTGGATGATGCATGTCTCATGATTTGGATTAGAACTTTGATGCACTCTATTGCTTGATTTCAGGGCAAAGGAAGCAAGGAAGAACCATGTTAGCAACCACGTTAGTCTAACTAACGTAACCACTAACGTAGGATGGGAGCTAGCTTGCAACGTTAATGAGAAAAGTAATCGCCAATAACGTCCTCGAAACCATCATAGCCCACGTTAAGAGTCACATTAACTAAGTTAACGTCAACTCTAACGTGGAAGAAGAAAATGAAGCCAACGTTAGTGACACTCACCTTTGTCACTAACGTTGGACCAAGATCATATTGGCCACGTTAAGAGCCACGTTAACTCAGTTAACGTGGACTCTAACGTGGGAAAGCAAAAGAATGGCCAACGTTAGTGACACTCACCTTTGTCATTAACGTTGGACTAAGCCACTTTGAGCCAAGTTAGTTGCCACGTTAACTTAGTTAACATGGAAGCTAACGTGGAGGGAGCAAGAATCGCCAACGTTAGTGACACTCACCTTTGACACTAACATTGGAATGAGCCACTATGAGCAACATTAACTCCCACGTTAACTTAGTTAACGTGGAAGCTAACGTGGATGAAAGAATGATGAGCCAACATTAGTGACACTCACCTTTGTCACTAACGTTGGAGATGGCTATCACCACCACGTTAGAAGCCACGTTAACCTAGTTAACGTGAACTCTAACGTGGGAAGTAGGGGCGTTTTGAAACGTTAGTGACAAAGGTAAGTGTCACTAATGTTTTCGAAGATTTGGCAAGCCTACGTTAATGGTCACATTAGCCACACTAACGTGAACTCTAACGTAGGGGGACGGGAGGATTCTCAACTTTATTGGAAAAGATAAGTCCCAATAACGTGTGCGAAGGACCAAGAGGCAACGTTAGTGGTCACGTTGGTGCGACTAACGTTGAAGTTAACATGGATCATCCTCGGGTTAGGAACGTTAGTGAAAAAGGTGACTGCCACTAACGTTCTCAAACCCACACTTTCACTTAACGTTAACGCCACTAACGTCCTAAGCTAAAAGTCCCTGCCTACTTCACACTTTCTCTCTGCAAGTAAAGCTAAGCCCACTGAAGAGGATAACTGCTTCAAACTCAAGATCCAAAAGCCCATATCCAAGATTTGAAGAACCAACTAGAAGATCAGAAGAGTAGTATATATAGGGGTAGTTTTGAATCAAAAAGGGGGTTGGAAATTTGAGAACTACTCTCTGTATAATTTTACTTTCTCTGCACTTTTAGTTTACTTTTCATAATGTATTTTCCATCTTTGTTTTCTATTTCCAGAGCTATGAACAACTAAACCCCTTTCATTGGGTTAGGGAGCTTTGTTGTAATTTGATGGATCAATATTAGTTTTCATTATTCTTCTTCTATCTTTTCTCTTGATTTTACTAGAAAGCTTTCAATCTTCATTCAATTGGGTAGTTATCTTGGAAAAGAAGCTATTCATACTTGGATCTCTTCGGAACTTTAGAAGAAGAATGAAGAGATCATGCTAGAAAGGCTTTCTCATGTTGGACCAAATTGGGATTTGGATGGATATAGTGACATATAATCCTACCAACACTTTGATTTGGAAATACATGTGGTATAATCAGTGACCATACTTCATCTCTTCTCATGAGCAATTGACCAAGGAATTGGCTATTGATCAAGATTTGAGAGATTGAATTACCAAGAAATTGGAATTCGATCACTTAAGATTGCCAAGGAGATCAATGAATGCATTGATTGAGGAAGAGATGAAAATGAACTTGATCCGGAGAATGCAATATCTCCTAAGCCCAATGAATTCCCCATTTCTGAACTTACCCATTCTCTTTAAATTCTGCAATCTACTTTTATGAGCATCTTCCCCATTCCCATTTAAGATTCTGCAATTTACTTTTCGCTATTTACATCAGCTCTTTATTTTCAGCATTTACGTTTTCTGCTATTTACTTTCCCGCCATTTAATTTTCTGCAAATCTTAAATCCAATTCTGCTTAGTTCAACTAGATCATTCCTCTAATTAAAGTTGCTTGACCAATCAATCCCTGTGGGATTCGACCTCACTCTATTGTGAGTTTTTACTTGACGACAATTCGGTATACTTGCCGAAGGAAAATTGTTGAGAGACAAGTTTCCGTGCATCAGGCATCAAATGGAATTAAAGTGAATTAAATTTAGCAATTTTAGGGTCTAAAAAGTATGTTTTCACTCTTAAGCACAAATTAGAGAAAATTACAAAACCATGCTATTTTAGTGAATAGATGTGGGAAAAGTTGATAAAATCTATTAAATTCAACACAAAATAAACCACAAAATTGGGGTTTATCAACCTCCTCACACTTAACCAATAGCATGTCCTCATGCTAAACTCAGGAAAGACAAGAAAGGGATATTAACATTTATTCAAAGTAAATTACCTATATGCATCCTATCTACATGCATGCAACTACTTGGTCAAAATAAACCAATTTCCAAGAATACATATATGAACACAAGGGCTAAAGCAATCAAATCAAATATATTCCACAATTGAATTGAGTTATCGAAAAGAATTATAAACTTGCAAGATAAGAAATAATAATCGGTGAAAACATGTAATTGAGCAATCGAACCCTCACCGGATGTGTATCTGCTCTAATCGCTCAAGTGTATAGGATTGATTCTCTCAATTCTCTTCTAATCATGCTTTCTAAGATTTGTTTTTCATCTAACAATCAACAATTATTCAATGCATGCGTACAAATATCATGAGGACTTTTCATAGGTTGTAATGGTGTTAGGGTAACTCCCCACCTTACTTATGACAACCTATTTAACTCTAATGCAAAAACCTAACTACCTTATTCACTTTTTCACACACTCATGCATTCTTTTCAACCATAACACATATGCATTGTTATTATTATCAATGCATATGGTTTAAATATTTAATGCATAAGTATGTACCTAATTCGCAAGATCTTCAACAAATACATAAAAACACACTTTTATCCCAACCTTCCCCACACTTAAATGATACATACTCTCACTAGCCTAAACTAATCAAATATCCAAATTAAGGACATTTATTATTTTTCACTTATGATTAGTGATGTGCTAACATAAAGAACAAAAGGGGATTAAAATAGGATCAAAGTTAGCTAACGAAGGTGGACAAAAGGGTAAGGCCATTTGGGTAAGTGAGCTAAATAAAATAAAGGCCTCAATCATATACATGCATTCACGCACAAAATACTGGACATAAAGAATCAAACAAATCAAAGATTACAATCATAGAAAGAGAATAATACACACAAGAATGAAAATAGTGGTTAATATGATATAACGACGCAATTATGCTCAAAACTCACATGGTTGTGTGTTCTTAGCTCAAAAACCATGTTCCACAATGTATAATTCAAGCAAGTTCCATGAAAAATTTTCACTCAAGTTAATTGGGGTGCCCTATAGATAAATTTCTTAGAAAATTTCATTATTTTGACTAAGCTTATTATATATATGCAAACTAAGAAAATACAACTAGAAATTCTAAAAGACCTAGTAATAAAAAATGAAATGTAAAAGTGTTGGGATTAGAAATTTTCACCCAAGAGTGCCAATTTGGTCGGATGACCTCCCCACACTTAAAAGTTTGCACCGTCCTCGGTGCATTCTAAGATGAGTAAGGGGGTATGGCGACTTCACGAATTGCCACCTTCAACTGGTGGTTCAACCAGCTGCTACATGTTCTTTCTTCTGCTTCCCTTGTTGCTTATGGCGAGTCATCCTATAAGATAGAAAACAGGATGGCAGTACAAGTAAATGCAAAAATAAGGAAGCATAAATTATTGGAATGAGGTAATAACCACTAAAATGAAGTGAGTGAATCAATGTGTGACATGAAGAAAACAAGTGTGTCATAACTACACAAAAGAAGCAAGCACTTCACCATTCTAGTGTGCTTGAGATGCTTTAAAGGACTTGTAGGTTAAGATAAACAAACAAGTAATAAAGAAGCATAAAAGCATTCAAGCAATAATCAAGTAATTGTGAAATGGATATTGAGTGGACATTGGTTGATATGTGAGAGAGTTTAATGAACAAAAGAAGCTATGAAAATCACACATCAATCAATAACACACTTGAAGTTTGTTTGCATCACCCAATTGACATAGAAGTGGGAGACATGGTTGCTATGCAACTTAGGAAAATAGAGATAGAAGTTGAAATCTATCACATAGCAAGCATGGTCCACAAAACTTAGAAAGCTCAAAAAAATGTCACCAGGCAAGCTTACAATCTAATTTCACAATTTCTCAATCTCAATGCATGAACTAGGTGACATAAATAAGGATCAATCATAAACAAGCATCACCTAACAAAAAATGCATCAACTACATACAATTTCCTAACAATAAATAGTGAATTCAAATTACATGGTCGCTGGCTACAACATGCAATTTAGAAATCCAAAAAAACTTCCTTGAAGGCAATGTCATAAGTACTTGGTATGCATAAATAATAAGCATGCAAAACTCAATACCAAGAAACAAGTTATAACCTCAATAAAGAAATCCAACAATAAATATTAACAATAATGATGCTAAAATAGCATCCTATCAGTAATCAACATCAATAAACAGCAAACAAGATTAATAATCTAACACTTACCACCAAAACCGAAAATTAAACTAACTAACTAACTAATTAATTAACTAACTAATTAATTAACTAACTAACTAAAAGAGATTATGGTTGATATGTGAGCATCTTTCCTATCTTTTTCTAGTGAAATTGCATCCAAATTTACTAAGTTTAATCAAGATTTAAGTATTTTTGAGCCACTATGAATGCTACTTTGAGTTATGTGCAATTTGATTAATTTCAGGTAGCATTCGGATGGATTTGACAGATTTCGTATAGAAGAAAAGGAAGAAAGTGGATGATGTTTGGTGCACAAATCCTCACACCTTCGTACAGCTGTACCAGCAAGTGCACTAGGTCGTCCAAATAATACCTAAGCGACATAGGGTAGATCCCATGAGGATTGTGGTTTGAAGCAAGCTATGGTTATGTTGTAGGTCTTAGTCAGGCAAATCAAGAAGTAGGGTAAACTATTCTTAATTTGTATTGTGAATTGGAGTCAGTAATGGGAATATAGTTGAGGATTGGAGATGCTTTGTCTTTCTGAATTAACTCTAGTATTACTATCTTTTTTGCTTGTGAGTGATTTCTTCAATGGCAGGCTTTATGTGATCAACGCCTTTATTGAGAGGTCGTCAATACTCCTCCAGATCTGAACCCCAGGGTTAGTGTGGATCCAGTCTGATTGAGGGTGAAGCTTGTACAGTCCATTCTCCTTAATGATCCTACTCAAAGTGCCACATACAAGGTCGGATCTTCTAGATCGGAGAATGCTATATCTTTGGGTTCTAGCCTCTACCACAGAGACTCTAATCTTCCCAGAAATCGGCTGAACTGGTGTCTCGAAGAGTCCCCAACAAAGTCGTAGATTAGCCATCTGAGGGATGTATAATCAACTTGGTAGTTCGATGCTTTCCACTGAAGTATTCACACGAACCCAAGTAGACATAGGTGTTTGTCAGGCACGTTTGTCTTTGAATGATGAATAGAGCTGATTGTCACTGATCATCCTATTCACCATGTTGAAGAATGAGTATACATCTTAGAATTAATCAAACACGTATCGAAGAGAAATAGTAATACTTTTATTAATTTATAGGACTTAGCAGGGCTCCTCCCCTCAACCTAAGAGGTTTAGAAACTCATACTGAAAAGAAATACAAAGTGAAAAAACGAAAATATGCTTAATGATGGGCAAAGATCCTTAACAAAGTGTGATCTTCTACTTTAAATACTAAACTAATGACTAGTAAGGGTAAAATTGTAACACCCTAATAATCATAAGCCTTACCTCGCGTCGTAAAGTAAAGGTTAATCAGAGGTTACGACAAGTCTAAAGCTTATACATATAATATATAGAAAGAATTAATATAGTCTGGAAGCTCGATGAAGGATATAGCTCAAAAATAGGATTTGAAAAGCTCAAAACGTACATACAAAACTACTAGCTTAATGCATAAGAAAGAGATACAATATAAACAAAAATAAGAGTATAATAACATAAGGATCTAGCCACGGCTCGTGGAGTTTAAGTTGGCTAGCTATATATAGACCATAAAGAATTCTGATAGTTAAAAATAGCTTATACAAGTTTTTCTCTCAAAATGAGCCTCTAGGCAAAAGTAAAATACAAAAGATGAGAGATAAATACAAAATATGCAAAAAGACTCCATAACAGATAGAGATCCTCCGATCTGTCACCACCAAAGCAACTCACCGAGGTGGGTTGGGACCTGCATCTGAGAAACAACAACAGAAATATGGTATAAAAACCGGAGGTCCTCAGTATGGTAATAGTGCCCAGTGATGTAAGATATAAGACCCCGGGACACCAGAGGCAATCCTAGAACTTCATATCCATCACAAGGTTCATCGTAAAGCATAACTAAAATAGTTTAAAACTAGAACATAATAGAAGGGGTAGTGTATCTTAAAGGATTTTCTAGTTTAACAATTCTCCGCTGTCCCACAGCCTTCACCAACCTATCCTCCATGCGATCCCATTGCCACCGCCTTCCGAACCTCCTTATTCCTAGTAGAAAGCACAATTAATTACAATGCAAGTAAAACACAAGTATAGAATAATATATGGCAAGTAATTCAAGTAGGAAATTAGGCATGTTATACAATTAGGCAAGCAATTATAAGTCGGCAAAGCAAATAAACAGATAGAAGATGCATATGATGAATGCCTGTCCTATTGGCTGTGATATCACATTGTCAGTTCAACTGCCAACCCGACACATCCCCTCGGGATGGTGCCTTTCAGTCACGAATACAATGGGTACCCCTAGGGATATCGTGCCCTGGCCCACGGTCCAGGGATATAATGCCCGCGCACACTCTTGTGATTCCGAAAGGATACGAAAGGGATACTCTGCCACAGACCTCACATCTCAACGTAAGCGGGACTAACCACTGCTCTTATTCCGCTGCCGCGACCTCGACAGGCGGGATCCAACCGCTGTCCCTGCCAGGCGCATAGCATCTCATAATTTCTCAGCATAAAGAGTAATTCAGTGGTTCCCAGAAAACATTTTTTTCAGTATATCATATATCCATCATCCCATTCCGAGTCCTCGACTTATCTCAATCACTATCAAATCAACATTTTCATTCTGAACTCATTAGTTCTTCGGTTCTCAATCCATATACCATTCTTCCCTCTCACTCTACCAAACCCATCCTCAGCATACCAGAGACCTAAGTCTCCGTTCTCTAACTTTTCAAAATAATACCAAATTAAATCTCTTAGGACCTTTCCCATGTTTTAATAATGAAAATAAGCCAAAGAGTCTTAAAATGGTGTCACAGAAGAGTACAACCTTGTTGGGAAGGTGAAACAGTTAAAAAAAGAATTTAGTTTGAGAAACAGGGCATGTGCGTACGCACAGGGGTGTGCCTGCGCACGCCCAGGAGGATTTTCAAGATGTGTGCGTATGCATAGAGGTGTGCGTACGCACAAGTGCAAAATTTTCTAGACTCTGTCCGCTCGCACAAGGTGTGCGAACGCCCTCAACAGAGTGCACCTTCCAACGCGCGCACAGGTTGTGCTAGCACTCTCAACCGAAGGCCTTCCCCTGCGTGCATACTAACGTGGCGGAAATTGGCGAGTTAAGAAATTATTATAAGAGATACGTTGCAAGTATAGTTCTTAACCAACCAAAAATCTACTTATCAATTTAGAAGAGTTGTCACAAAATTAGAATTAAAATACTGGGAGTATGAATCCCAGGTCGTCTCCCAACGAATTTCAGAAAGATGTGCTATTTTATTAATCAGGTGTTTTTCAAAAGGGTTTGAATTTGATAGACAGGAAATTAAATCAGAGAATTTGTGTAATTTAAATAAAAACCTTGACCGGGAGTAGATTAGTCGGAAATCCTACCCTTGTTGGAGTTCTCCCAAGATCAATTGATAATTGAAGATTGTCTGCTCAGTTATCCTTTACCAGGTAAAGGAAAGTCAAGCAAGTTGGAAGTCAGCTTCTATTCACAAGTTCTAATCCTCTCCCTTGGGAAGGACTAATGTCAGTGATTAGAGGGCGACCTAACGCTAAACCCAATTATAATTTTACTCTTGAGCATTCCAACTCAAGGTTCTCCTTTCAACCAACTCCCAATTAAGTTATGGAACTACTCGCTCATTATGAATGTAAAATTCACGAAATAAGAAAGGAAAATAAAGAAAGACATGATAAATAATAATCAAAAGGATCAATAAAAAAATAAAAATAATTCTTGTATTAATAAATTCTAAAAATAATCCAATAGTAACTCTGAATAAATTAAGGATATGAAAGAGTAAGTAACAAGTAAGGAAACAAACTAGAATGATGAAGTCTTGACGGAGGTAATAACTCTTCTCAATATCCCAATCCAAAAAGCAATAAAATCAAAAATCCTAAGAACTATGAATGTGTAGTGAGAAAACCTAGAGGAGGAGTAAATTCAGATCTAAAAACTAAAATTATGCGGAATGAATGTCGTTCTTGGTCTCTGCATGTTCCCTGGCTTTAATTTGCTTTTCTGGGCCAAAAATTGGGTCAAAACAGGGCCCAAAATTGCCACCAGTGAATTCTGCAAATTCTGCAGATCGCGCACATCACGCGATCGCGTCATCCACACATTCGTGTCATCCAGCGTTTTGCCTTGCCATGCGTGCGCGTCGTCCATGCATTCGCGTCACTTGTGCAGTTTCCAATCCATGCATTCGCGTCAGGCATGCGAGCGCGTCACTGCAATTTCCTCTAATTCGTGCGGTCGCGTGAGCCATGCGTCCGCGTCGCTTCTCGCTGGTCATCTCCTCAATTTCTTGTGTTCCTTCCATTTTTGCAAGCCTCCTTTCCAATCTCCAAGTCATTCATGCCCTATAAAGCCTGAAACACTTAACACACAGATCACGGCATCGAATGGAATAAAGGAGAATTAAAATACATAATTAAAAGTCTCTAGGAAGCAAGTTTTCAACCATGGAGTAATTTTGGGAAGGAATTGTAAATACATGCTAATTTAATGAATAAGTGGGTAAAGATTTGATAAAACCAGACAATTAAACACAATATAAATCATAAAATAATGGTTTATCAACCTCCCCACACTTAGACATTAGCATGTCCTCATGCTTAGTTGAAGGAGATAAAATAAATGAGCAGGAACATGTAAAACTCATGTTATGCAATGCAACCTATACATATGAATGCAACTATATAATTTTTGTCCACTTGGTTAAAAGTAAATAAGCTCTTCAAGACAATCACAAATCAAATTCCACTAATTCAATTCTTATATAGTAACAATAGATAAAAATGCAAGAAGGTAGCTCATGAAAGCAGGGAACATAGAATTTAAGCATTGAACCCTCACTGATGATGTATGTACGCTCTAATCTCTCTAGTGTATAGGGTAATCACTCTATCCTTCTCTAATCATACTTTCTAATTTTTTTGTTCTTCACCTAACCAATCAACAACATTTAATGTACCAATGCAAACATCATGAGGTCTTTTCAAGGTTGTAATGGGGCCAAGGTAAGGGTAAGGGTACATATATGGCTAAGTAAGCTTATAAATTGAATCTTTAATTAACCCAAGCTTTCACCTAACACACATATATATATTCTATATAACTTAAATTTCATACTTAGCTACCTAAAATTTCCATTTCACATTCCTTACTCATGTATCAACTTTTATTTTAATTTTATCATATATGCATTGATCCTTGAATTTTAACTTAGCATTGGGGTAATTTTGTCCCCTTATTTATTTATTGAATATTTTTGGATTTTTTTTAACATAAACACAGCTTATCAATGCACATAGAATTTTAATTTTTCTTTTATAGTTTCACATGAGTAGGTACCCAAATTCCCATTATATTATCATGAAACATTCCCTTGTTATCTTTTGTTCCCACAATCTTCCCATACTCAATTAACACACAATTCTATCTCAAGCTAACCAAAGATTCAATTGGGATATATAAATGTTTTTTCGCTTAAGGCTAGTGATGTGGTAAAATAAAGAACAAATGGGATTTAAAGGCTCAAAGTGGCTAACAAAAGGTAATTGAAAGGGTAGGCTTATTTGGGATAAGTGAGCTAAACAAATAATGGCCTCAATCATATGCAAGCATATAAATATATTAACCATTGGACATATAAGATGAAACAAAATATAGATTACAATCATAGAGAAGTAAACACACAAGAATAAAATAATTATGGTTAAATAATGTAACCATGTATTTAGGCTCAAAGTCTCACAGGTTGTGTGTTCTTTAGCTCAAAAACCATGTTCCAAATACAACTTCAAGCAAATTTAACATAAAAATTTTGATTAAAATTAGTGAAATTTTGTTCTAAAAATAGAGTCTTAGAAGAAACTTATTATCTTTTCAATCAAGTAGAACATGCATGCAACTAACCTATTACTATGCAATTTATCCTATTCTACAAAAGAAAAACTAACTAAATATCTTATTTTATTGGTGTTACGTAAGATAAATTACCTCCGAAAGTCAGGTACTGACCGACCTCCCCCACACTTAAGGATTTGCACCGTCTTCGGTGCCATCTGTCAGGAACGAAGGTGGGTTGGTAGCAGTATCTCCACAGTCAGGACCATCATGGCTCCCTGTGCTGGTAAATGAAGTGGAGTCCGGGGTGTCTGGGTCTTTGTATTTTCCCATAAGTAGCTCCTTGAGGTATGTAAATCGGCGCTTGTTACGGCGCTCTCTTAGCTTTGCTTTGTGTTCCTGCCGATCCAACCTCTCAAGTATCTGATGGAGCAGTTGGTTTGTTGTAGGTGCTTGTGGTGTTGAAGGAGGAATGTCTTCAGCCGGTTCAGTAGGCTAGCTTGTAGTGGCTGCTGGAAGTCTGATATATTTTTCGTTAGGGACGTACTGATCATCCCGTGGGAGCATGGCTTTGGTGTCTCTAGCTCTGTAGGAGACTCCGGCTGCTGAGACGAGATCTGAAACCAATGTAGAAAAAGGTAAGTTGCCCGCAATTTATACGTGTCCCATAGCATTCCGGATGTATCTTGGTAGGTTCAGAGGCTGGTCTGTAAGGATGCACCATAGTAGAACGGCCATGTCTGCAGTGAAGGAGGACTCGTGGGTGCTCAGAAAGACGTAATGGGACATAATCTGTGCCCACACGCGAGCCTCCAAGGTAAGTGCAGAAGCAAATATTCTCTTAGGTCAGGAACGATGGTATCTGTAGATCTATCTACTGCCAGGTAGTGCGATAACTCTGAGAACAACGTCCCAATCAAATTGGTACATCTGGCGCTTGAGTGCGGCCTCTTGAAATGCGTCCAGTCCTTCTGGAGTAAGGGGAAGATCTAAAGCTCGCTGAATGGCCTCTTCTGTAATGGGGACTTGCTTCTGTCGGACATAGACAGACTGCAGAAAGTGAGAGAGAGAGTAGAAAGTAGAAAGTGAGAAAGAGGGAAGAAGGAAGAAAGGGGAAGAAAGAAATAAGAAGGGAAAAGAAAAAGTAGGATTTGGGGAAGAGAAAGATAAGATATTTTGGCAGATTAGGATAAGCTGTGCGGTGCAAGCGACGCGGACGCGTGGGATACGCATTTATGTGGATGGCGCTTATATGAATCAACGCGGTCGCGTCGGTCACGCGGACGCGTGACTCGTTCGGTGCTACTGGCGCGAGGGCAGCCTCGCGCTCGCACAACTTTCTGTTCGAAACTCATTGTTGCCAAATTCCAGGGTGACGCGTTCGCGTGGTGGATGCGATCGCGTGGGTGGCCAATATTGGAATACGACGCGGACGCGTGGGGCACGCGTTCGCGTGGTAAGGCTTGTGCGTCTAGCGCCAGTCCAGCCCCACTCCAGCACAACTTTCGGCCATGCACGCTTTCTTACGTCGATTTTCAGGTCACGCGTCCGCGTGGGTGACGTGGACGCGTGAGAGGCATTTTTCCCACATGACGCGGTTGCATGGATCAATCTGTGCCTAAGGTACGCCTCCAGCCACGCTCTCGTGTGACTTTCTGTTCGATTTATTTTTCTTTCTTACTCAACTACGACGCGGACGCGTCGGCGATGCTGTCGCGTCGCGTGCCCTTTTTTTTATGCAATATGCAAATGAAGATGTAAACTATAGGCACTAGTACTGAGAAGAGTTATTGAGAAAGGAAATAAAGAAATAAAAGAAAGAAACGATCATACCACGGTGGGTTGTCTCCCACCCAGCACTTTGCTTTAACGTCCTTAAGTTGGATGCTCCACTAGCTCAGTCTTCTGCTGTGGGTGGATCCTCCAAGAGGAAGACTTCTAACTCCTTGTTTTTCGTCGCCTTCTCACTATGATATAGCTTTAAGCGATGTCCATTAACTTTGATGAATTCAGAGCCCGAAGGATGACTTAGGTGGAAAACTCCGTATGGCTCGGCCTTCTCTACTCTATATGGACCTTCCCATCTTGATCTCAACTTGCCTGGCATGAGCCTCAGTCTAGAGTTGTAAAGGAGGACAAAGCCCCTAGGTTGGAACTCTCTCCTCTTGATGTGCTTATCATGCACAACCTTCATCTTTTCCTTGTACAGCCTTGAGTTCTCATAAGCTTCTAGGCGCAGGCTCTCTAATTCTTGCAGTTGCAATTTCCTCTCAGTTCTGGCCTTCTCAAAATCCATATTGCACTCCTTTACTGCCCAAAAGGCTTTGTGCTCTACCTCAACTGGGAGGTGACAGACTTTTCCATAAACTAAGCGGAAGGGACTCATCCCAATGGGTGTCTTGTAAGCCGTTCTGTATGCCCAGAGTGCATCTTGTAGCCTGGTGCTCTAGTCTCTTCTATGAGGTTTGACTATCTTCTGTAATATACTCTTTATCTCTCTGTTAGACACCTCAGCTTGCCCATTAGTCTGGGGATGGTAGGCTGTTGCCACTTTATGAACTATCCCATGCTTCTTCAGTAATCCTGTTAGTCTCCTATTACAGAAATGGGTTCCTTGATCGCTCACGATTGCTCGTGGTGATCCAAAGCAACAAATAATATGGGTTCTAACAAAGGAAACAACAGTGTTAGCATCATCAGTGCGGGTAGGAATTGCTTCCAACCATTTAGAAACGTAATCTACAGCTAACAATATATAAAAATAACCATTAGAATGTGGAAATGGACCCATGAAGTCAATGCCCCAAACATAAAAAATTTCACAGAAAATCATAGTCTGTTGAGGCATCTCATCCCTCTTGGATATATTACCAAACCTTTGGCATGGGGAACAAGATTTACAAAATTCAGCAGCGTCTTTAAAAAGAGTAGGCCACCAGAATCCACAGTCTAAAATTTTTCTAGCTGTTCTTTGAGGGCCAAAATGTCCTCCACTCTCAGATGAGTGGCAGGCCTCTAAAATGGACTGGAATTCTGATTGAGGCACACACCGTCTAATTACCTGGTCAGTGCCACATCTCCATAAATATGGGTCATCCTATATATAATATTTGGACTCGCTTTTCAGCTTGTCTCTTTGATGCTTAGTAAAGTTTGGAGGAAAAGTGCGGCTAACTAGATAATTAGCTACAGGCGCATACCAAGGGACTACTTCAGACACTGCTTGTAAGTTGTCAAATGGGAAATTATCATTTATAGGAGTGGAGGTATCCTTAATGTGCTCAAGGCGACTCAAGTGGTCTGCCACTAGATTCTGGTTACCACTCCTGTCCTTAATTTCTAAATCAAATTCTTGTAGTAGCAGTATCCAATGTATAAGCCTTGGTTTGGACTCCTTTTTAGCTAATAAATACTTTAGAGCTGCGTGGTCTGAGTACACTACTACTTTAGCACCAAGTAAATAGGCTCGGAATTTATCCAAAGCAAAAAAATAGCCAGAAGCTCTTTCTCAATAGTAGTGTAATTAGACTGAGCAGTGTCTAAAGTCTTAGACGCATAAGCAATTACAAAAGGATCCTTACCTTCATGCTGAGCCAGCGCTGCTCTTACTGCATGGTTTGAAGCATCGCACATGATTTCAAATGGCTGGCTCCAGTCTGGTCCTCTTACAATTGGAGCTTGAGTTAGGGCGGTCTTAAGCTTATCAAATGCTTGTTTGCAATCCTCACTGAACTCGAACTCAATATCTTTCTGCAGTAGTCTGGATAAGGGTAGTGCTACCTTACTAAAGTCCTTAATGAATCTCTGGTAAAAACCTGCATGGCCAAGGAACGAACAGACTTCCCTCACAGAGGAAGGGTAAGGTAAACTAGAAATAACATCCACCTTTGCTGGATCTACAAAAATGCCAATATGAGACACAACATGTCCTAGTACAATCCCTTGTTTTATCATAAAGTGACATTTTTCAAAATTCAATACAAGGTTCGTACTGACACATCTATCTAATACTCTAGATAAACTATCCAAGCAAAGGCTAAATGAATCACCATAAACACTAAAATCATCCATAAAAACCTCCATACAGTTCTCAATAAGGTCAGAGAAAAGACTCATCATGCACCTTTGGAAAGTAGCTGGTGCATTGCACAAGCCAAAGGGCATTCTCTTATAAGCATAAGTGCCAAAAGAACATGTAAAAGTAGTCTTTTCCTGATCTTCAGAAGCTATATGGATTTGAAAATAGCCTGTATAACCATCTAAAAAATAATAATGGGATTTACCTGACAGGCGATCAAGCATCTGATCAATGAATGGCAAGGGGTAATGATCCTTGCGAGTGGCTTGGTTGAGACGCCTATAGTCAATGAAAACTCTCCATGAATTTTGCACTCTAGTTGTCAGAAGCTCTCCATGCTCATTTTTTACTGTTGTGATTCCAGACTTCTTGGGCACCACTTGTACTGGACTAACCCATTCGCTATCTGAGATGGGGTAAATGATATCTGCTTCAAGTAACCTGGTCACTTCTTTCTTGACAACTTCTAAGATGGTGGGATTCAGTCTTCTCTAAGGTTGACGAACGGGCTTTTCTCCCTCTTCTAGGAATATTCTGTTCTCACAAATTTGAAGGATGATGCCTACTATATCCGCCAGGCTCCATCCAATTGCTTTCTTGTATTTTCTCAGCACATTGAGTAGCTGTTCTTCTTGTTGAGAAGTGAGTTCCCTTGCAATGATAACTGGAAACTTCTGCTTGTCCTTAAGGTAAGCATACTTGAGGTGTGGAGGGAGGGGCTTTAATTTCAATTTCTGCTCATGGCCAGGCTCTAGATCATCCAGAGCTGGTGATAATGGCAAAGTGCCCTCATTGTCCTCTGAAAGTGTCCCCACACTTGGACCTTGTCCTGTGTACTTCTCTTCTAATTCCTCCTGGTGAACTTCAGCCACGGTTTCATCTATGATGTCATACTGGGAGATAGAATGATCATCCAGAGGGTGCTCCAAAGCTCCATTTAAACTGAATTTCACTATTCTGCCATCCATTTCAAAAGAATAAGTTCCGGAAAATGCGTCCAGCTTGAACTTTGAAGTCTTCAGGAATGGTTTTCCAAGCAGGATTGATGATGGCCTTCCTGAGTCATTAGGGGGCATTTCCAGGATATAGAAGTCAATGGGAAATGTGAGCCCCTTAATGCTCACTAATACATCTTCAGCAATTCCAACCATTGTAATAATGCTTTTATCTGCTAACACAAAACGAGCTGCCGACCTTTTTAAAGGAGGGAGCCTCAAAGTATCATATATAGACAAAGACATTATACTAACACATGCTCCTAAATCACACATGCAGTCAGAAAATATCACACCTCCAATAGTACAGTTAACCATACATGGACCTGGATCACTACACTTTTCAGGTATTCCTTCCATTAAAGCAGATATAGAACTACCTAAAGGAATAGTTTCTAATTCATTAATTTTGTCTTTATGTATACATAAATCTTTTAGAAACTTTGTGTATTTAGGTACCTGCTGAATAACATCAAAAAGGGGAACAGTTACCTCAACCTTTTTGAATATTTCTACCATTTGGGGATCAAGTTCCATCAGCTTCCTGGGCTTCCTTGCAATTTGTGGAAATGGAATAGGAAGGGCATTTACTGCAGCGTCTGCATCCTTTGGTGCTTCTTTCTGTGGTTGAGCTTCTTCTTCTTCAACCATATCTTGTATGTCCTCTTCCTCTTCAGCATCCTCTACTTCCACCACCTATTCAGCTGAGGCGTGTTCTGATGGGATTGGCTCCTCCTGTTTCCTCTCTTGCAGTGTGGTTCCGGACCTTAGGGTGATGGCATTGATGCCACCCTTTGGATTGGGTAAGGGTTGAGAAGGAATTCCACTGGAGCTTGCATGTTGAGTGTTTGAGGTATTTGATGATCCCAGCTGAGAGATGAGAGCTTGTATAGCGGATGGTAGACCGTTAAGTGAACTTTCCATGTTCCTTTGTCATTGCGCAATGGATTGAAGCGCCTCGTCACTCGGAGAGGAATTAGATTGAGTGATCTGTGGAACTTGTTGTTGGTTGTGCTGTGCTCCTTGGGATTGCCTCAGGTGAGGTGCTCTGTAAGGCTGGTTCTGGTTCTGCTGCCTGTTGTTGTTATTATTCCACCTCTGATTTCCTTGATTGTCTCTGCCTCTTCTGTTATTGTTGTCCCTCCAACTCTGGTTAGAATTATCTCTCCAACCTTGGATGGAATTGTCCTGCCATCCATGGTTGTAGCTGCCACCTTGATTGTATCCTTGGTTGGGATGGTCATAGAAGTTATGAGTGGCTGCCACAGTGTTGTCTTCCTGCTGGAGCTACGGACATTCATCAGTATAGTGGCTATAATCAGCACATATCTCGCACACTCTCTGTGGGACTAACTGTTGGCTTTCTGCGCTTGTTGTTGATTCAACTGCATCTGCTTCAGTAAGTTGGTCATTTCACATATACTCTGAGTCAGAGCAGTAGTCTCTTTGCTAGAAGATACCTCTGCAACAGCTTTTGACCGGCTTTATTTCTGCCTGTGATTCCAAGTAGATTCAGCTAAGTCGCTGATCAATTGCCATGCCTCATCAGTGGTCTTGTACTTTTTCATAGACCCATTGCTAGCACTTTTCAATGTGGTCTTATCTTGAGGCCTCATGCCCTGTGTGACGTAGCTGAGCAATACTATCTTGTCAATCATATGGTGGGGGCATGCTTCCAGAAGATTGTTGAAGCGCTCCCAGTATTCGTAGAGAGTCTCGGACTCGTCCTGAACAATCATGGAAATGGCTTTCCTCAGTTTATCAGTAACTTCAGCTGGAAAGAATTTTTCCAAAAATTCTCTTCTAAGCGTATCCCAGTCAGAAACAGTTACTGCGGGTTGAGTGTAGTACCACTCTCTCGCCTTTCCCTCAAGAGAGAACGGGAATGCTTTTAACATAATAGAAGTTTCATCTGCACCATCACGCCTGACAGTAGAATAGGCTGCTTGGAAATTCCTAAGGTTTTTGATAGGCTCTTGAGCAGGTAAGCCATGAAACTTAGGCATCAAGTTGAGTAGTGTAGTCTTTATTTCAAAATCTGTAGCCACTGCTGGGTGATGCGCTTGAAACGGTTGCATTGTAAAATCAGGGGCTCCAGCCTCCTGGATCGTAACTCTCCTAGGTGCTGCCATGTCACCTGCACGTAAATCAACCGAATCAGTAGAAAGGGAGCTTGTTTCTTCCTTACGTGACGTTTTAGATTCGCCCTCGGGGAGGACTAGCCGACGCCGAGCTTCCCTTATACGTGAAATAGTTCTTTCAATCTCAGGATCAAATACTGGCAAGCTTGGATCAAGAAGTGAATGCGTCATTTAACGAAAGAAACATGCAGCTCATAGTAGCAAAAATAATATAAAATGCAAATAAATAAATTCCAATCAATAACTTAGCACTCTATTGTAACTCCCCGGCAACGGCACCAAAAATTGACGTGGCGGAAATTGGCGAGTTAAGAAATTATTTAAGAGATATGTTGCAAGGATAGTTCTTAACCAACCAAAAATCTACTTATCAATTTAGAAGGGTTGTCACAAAATTAGAACTAAAATACTGAGAGTATGAATCCCAGGTCGTCTCCCAACGAGTTGCAGAAAGATGTGCTATTCTATTAATCAGGTGTTTTCCAAAAGGGTTTGAATTTGATAGACAGGAAATTAAATCAGAGAATTTGTGTAATTTAAATAAAAACCATGACCGGGAGTAGATTAGTCGGAAATCCTATCCTTGTTGGAGTTCTCCCAAGATCAATTGATAATTTAAGGTTGTCTGCTCAGTTATCCTTTACCAGATAAAGGAAAGTCAAGCAAGTTGGAAGTCAGTTTCTATTCACAAGTTCTAATCCTCTCCCTTGGGAAGGAATAGTGTCAGTGATTAGAGGGCGACCCAACGCTAAACCCAATTATAATTTTACTCTTGAGCATTCCAACTCAAGGTTCTCCTTTCAACCAACTCCCAATCAAGTATTGGAACTACTCGCTCATTATGAATGTAGAATTCACAAAATAAGAAAGGGAAATAAAGAAAGTCATGATAATAATAATCAAAAGGATCAATAAAAAAATAAAAATAATTCTTGTATTAATAAATTCTAAAAATAATCCAATAGTAACTCTGAATAAATTAAAGATCTGATAGAGTAAGTAACAAGTAAGGAAACAAACTAGAATGATGAAGTCTTGACGGAGGTAATAACTCTTCTCAATATCCCAATCCAAAAAGCAATAAAATAAAAAATCCTAAGAACTATGAATGTGTAGAGAGAAAACCTAGAGGAGGAGTAAATTCAGATCTAAAAACTAAAATTATGCGGAATGAATGTCGTTCTTGGTCTTTGCATGTTCCCTGGCTCTAACCTGCTTTTTTGGGTCAAACAGGGCCCACAATCGCCCCAGTGAATTCTGCAAATTTTGCAGATCGCGCACGTCACGCGATCACGTCATCCACGCGTTCGCGTCATCCAGCGTTTTGCCTTGCCACGCGTGCACGTCATCCACGCATTCGCGTCTCTTGTGCAGTTTCCAATCCAAGCGTTTGCGTCAGGCACGCGAGCGCGTCACTACAATTTCCTCTAATTCGCGCGGTCGCGTGAGCCATGCGTCCGCGTCGCTTCTCGCTGGTCATCTCCTCAATTTCTTCTCTTCCTTCCATTTTTGCAAGCCTCCTTTCCAATCTCCAAGTCATTCATGCCCTATAAAGCCTGAAACACTTAACACACAGATCACGGTATCGAATGGAATAAAGGAGAATTAAAATACATAATTAAAAGTCTCTAGGAAGAAAGTTTTCAACCATGGAGTAATTTTGGGAAGGAATTGTAAATACATGCTAATTTAATGAATAAGTGGGTAAAGATTTGATAAAACCACACAATTAAACACAATATAAACCATAAAATAATGGTTTATCACATACGCACAGGTCTGTGTGTGCGCACAGCGTCCGAAAATCATAGGGGTGTGCGTGTGGTGCACGAAATTGTGATCACATTAATGTAGTACTCTTTGTTATTGTATGGAATCATTATTATGGCTCTTTACTATGTGTGGACACAACTCCGTTCAACTAACCAGCAAGTGTACTGGGTCGTCCAAGTAATAAACCTTACGTGAGTAAGGGTCGATCCCACAGAGATTGTTGGCTTGAAGCAAGCTATGGTCACCTTGTAAATCTCAGTCAGGCGGATTTAAACATGATACTTTATTAGATTAAAATAAACAATAAAAGGGATAGAGATACTTATGTAGATTCATTGGCAGGGATTTCAGATAAGCGAATGGAGATGCTTTTCGTTCCTCTGAACCTCTGCTTTCCTGCTATCTTTATCCAATCAGTCTTACTCCTTTCCATGGCTGGCTGTATGCAAGGGCATCACCGTTGTCAGTGGCTACATCCCCTCCTCTCAGTGAATCATATGCTCACGCACCCTGTCACGGCACGGCTATTCATCTGTCGGTTCTCGATCATGCTGGAATAGGATTCACCCTCCTTTTGCGTCTGTCACTAATGCCCAGCACTCGCGAGTTTGAAGCTCGTCACAGTCATTCAATCATTGAATCCTACTCAGAATACCACAGACAAGGTTTAGACCTTCCGGATTCTCTTGAATGCCGCCATCATTCTAGCTTACGCCACGAAGATTCCTGTTAGGAGATCTAAGAGATATTCATTCTAGCTTATTTCATGTAGAACGGAAGTGTTTGTCAGGCACGTGTTCATAGGAGAGATGGTGATGAGCGTCACACATAATCATCACCTTCATCACGTTCTTGGGTCCGAATGGATATCTTAGAAGCGAAATAAGAAGAATTGAATAGAAAACAGTAGTACTTTGCATTAATCTTTAAGGAACAGCAGAGCTCCACACCTTAATCTATGGAGTGTAGAAACTCTACCGTTGAAAATACATAAGTAAAAGGTCCAGGCATGGCCGAATGGCCAGCCCCTATGGTCTAAGAACAATGCGTTCAAAGATACCTAATACAATAGTAAAAGGTCCTATTTATAATAAACTAGCTACTAGGGTTTACATGAGTAAGTAATTGATGCATAATTCCACTTCCGGGGCCCACTTGGTGTGTGTTTGGGCTGAGCCTGAGTGTTGCACGTGCAGAGGCCATTTGTGGAGTTGAACGCCAGTTTCTGTGCCAGTTTGGGCGTTCAACTCTGGTTTTGGATCCTTATCTGGCGCTGGACGCCAGATTTGGGCAGAAGGCTGGCGTTGAACGCCAGTTTACGTCGTCAATTCTTGGCCAAAGTATGGACTATTATATATTTCTGGAAAGCCCTGGATGTCTACTTTCCAACGCAATTGGAAGCGCACCATTTCGAGTTCTGTAGCTCCATAAAATCCACTTTGAGTGCAAAGAGGTCAGAATCCAACAGCATCAGCAGTCCTTTTTCAACCTCTAAATCTGATTTCTGCTCAAGTCTCTCAATTTCAGCCAGAAAATACCTGAAATCACAGAAAAACACACAAACTCATAGTAAAGTCCAGAAATGTGAATTTAACACAAAATCTATTAAAAACATCCCTAAAAGTAACTAGATCCTACTAAAAACATACTAAAAACAATGTCAAAAAGCGTATAAATTATCCGCTCATCAGCGTGCGCTCAAGGCTGTGCGTGCGCACACAACCCAGAAATCACAAAATTCTGCAACATTGCTGAATTTCAGATTTTGACACCAAACTGTCCACAATCTTATCTTTTTCTACCGAATTCGGATTTCCACAAAATTTAAACCATTTTAAAGCTTGTTCAATTTTCTTTCATTTGGCATAAAATACATTGAATTTTAGGAATGGTAGCTCAAGATATGATGAATGGAAGTTCACCAAAATTCTAGTTTTACCACAAGTTCACAAAGTCTCAATTTTCCAGAATCCTCAACCAAAATCAAACCAAAACCCTTCCTGTTCCGAGGGTTACCTGAAACTGAAGGTCGATCTTGGATGAGATCTGCTGTGGTGGCCGGAACTATCGTGTCCGACTTGTTAACCTTGGTGGTGCTGCTGATCCTTGTTCACCGGAGTGTGGTGGTACCTGCAAGGGACTCCGATGCCTAAGTGATGCCAGGGCATCTTAGGCTAGTTTCACTATCCTTTTTCTTTGTTTTTGATAGGTTTTATGCACTTTCTTGAGCTATAAGTAAGCAATTGGGTTAGAAATTCATTTATGCCTAGATTCATTCAACCATGATTTATTTGATGTAGTTTCATGAGAATTATGGTATAATTACTTGTATGCTAAGAATGATAAGAATTCTCATGACTTTAGCAAGGCTTTGATGCATGTATTGGTTGATGATAGGTGAAAGAAAGCATTGAGGAAGGTTGAAGAATGAGCATGGAAAAGATGGAGAAGAAGCAACATTGGTGGCCAAGTTGGACCACCAACGTTGTCTCAAACGTTGGAAGAGAAAAAGAGCACTACTCTGAAAACACTGTTGATGCTCACGTTTGAGGTAGCGTTGGACATCCAACGTTACCCCCAACGTTGTGACAAAACAATAAATTCTGGAGCTGAAGAATTTTTGAGTGACGCGTACGCGTGAAAAAGCAAAATTTTCATATCCACGCACAAGCGTGAGTCACGCGCACGCGTGGAATGGAAAACTTGACCATCCACGCGTACGCGCGGGTCATGCGTACGCGTCATTACACGAACGTTGGAGTCAAACGTTACCTCAAACGCTAGCATCCATCATCCGCGATGCTCAACCCATAATTTGGATTTGAAAAACGTGAATCGACGCGTACGCGTCACTGACACGTATGCGTAGATGGGAAAAAGGGCAATTCACACGTAAGCGTGGAGGACGCGCACACGTGAAAATGCCAATGTTGGAGGGAACGTTGGAGGTCCAACGCTGAGGCCAACGTCCGCTGCTTTGTTTTAAAACTGCAAAATGAAATCTCTGCATCCACGCGCACGCGTGAAGCACACATACGCGTGTATGAGCATTTTTGACCCTTTTGCGCGGACGTGCAAAGCACGCGTACGCGTGAATTATAGAACGTTGGCCTTCCAACGTTGAGTCAAATGCCAGTGACAGCAAAATATATGGTTCTCTCTGGTTTTCTTCTGAAAGGCGTTTGAGTCAATGTTGGCCCTCAAACGTTGACTCAAACGTGAAGCATCAGGATTCAAAATTCACACAGATCTCTTCTCAACACCAAGGCAAAACCAATTGGAGCCATTTTCAACCCAATTCCATCAAGGCCAAAAGCCCAATTCAGAGCTTGAAGATCAATGGAAGAAAGTGTATAAATAGCTTAGAATTTAAGTTAGGAGGGGATCCTTTTTACTTTTCTGGGCACTTTTACATTTTATTTTCTGTTTGTTAATTTCCAGAATGTATCTTTCAATTCTAATTTCCATTTTGAGAGCTATGAACAACTAAACCCCTTTCATTGGGTTAGGGAGCTCTGTGTAAATTCAATGGATCAATACTAGTTTTCATTCATCTTCTTCTTTCTTTTCTCTTGATTTTGCTAGAAAGCTTTCGTTCTTCATCAAATTGGATAGTTATCTTGGGAAAGAAGCTATTCATAATCGGATCTCCTCGGAACCTTGGAAGAGGAATGAGGAGATCATGCTAGAAATGCTTTCTCACATTGGATTAGATTGGGGTTTAGATGGATATAGTGACATGTAATCCTACCAACAATTTGATCTATGAATTTGTGTGGTATAATCAGTAACCAAACTTCATCTCTTCCCATGAGCACTTAAATCAAGGAATTGAGCAATTGTTCAAGCTTAGAGAGATTGGTGAGCCAAAGAATTGGGATCCAATCAATTAAGATTGCCAAGGAGATCAATAAATGCATCGATTGCGGAATAGATGAAAATGAATTTGATCCGGAGAATTATACATCTCCTAAACCCAATGATTCCCCCATCTCTGATCTACCCATTCTATTTACATTCTGCTTTTTTAATTTCATGTTAAATCCCATTTCCTTTTTAATTTTTTGAAATTTATGTTCCTGTTCTTTATTTCCAGCAATTTAATTTTCTGTCATTTAATTTCTTGCAATTTAAGTTTCCCGCCAATTTTTACTTTCTGCAATTCCCAATTCAATTCTGATTTCGCTCAACTAGCATAATTCTCCAATTAACACTGCTCAATCTACCAATCCCTGTGGGATTCGACCTCACTCTACAGTGAGTTTTTACTTGACGACAATCCGGTGCACTTGCCAGTAAGAAACTTGTTGAGAGACGGTTTCCGAGCGAATCAAGTTTATAGCGCCGTTGCCGGGGATTGGTTTTGTATTGATAATTACTAAATTGAAGGACAACTAGATTGAGCACTTTACTTTTTCTTTTGATTAATTGAATTTTAATTCCAGTTGTTCAGTTTATTCTATGCAATTTTCTGTTAGTTATTTCTCTTTAATTTTACTTTACTTCTTTACTTTCCAGCAAGCTAACCTACTAACTATTTGATAAATTGCTCTAACCAAGCTAACTATTCTTTGTTTTAGTAGACTCTACACTTGCTGTTTCTTATACTTGTTCATTGTATGATAGGTAGGAGAAAGGAAACTTCAACTTCCTTTGATAGTGAACCAGAAAGAACCTTCCTGAGATTAAGGAGGGAAGCAAGAGGAGAAATACTTTGATATAACCATGGAGGATGATATAGAAAACCATCATGAAGGAGAGGTGAACAATCATGCCAGAAGAGGTGGAGCTAACCCTGCTGGACAAGAGAGGAGAGTTCTTGGATCATACATCAATCCAAATCCAGGAAATTGTGGCAGCAGCATTCAAAGGCCAACTATCCATGCTAATAATTTCGAATTGAAGCCTCAGCTCATAACTCTTGTCCAGAACAACTGTTCTTTCGGAGAAAGTGCACAAGAGGATCCTAATAAGCATCTCACTAAATTTCAAAGGATATGTGACACGGTTAAATCTAATGGTGTTCATCCTGACACCTATAGATTGCTACTGTTTCCATTTTCTTTGAGGGACAAAGCATCAAAATGGCTAGAGTCATTTCCCAAGGAAAGCTTGACCACCTGGGAAGATGTAATGAACAGATTCTTAACAAGGTTCTACCCACCACAAAGAGTAAACAGGCTAAGAACTGAAGTGCAGACATTCAGGCAGCAGGATGGTGATACTCTTTATGAAGCCTGGGAGAGATTCAAAGACTTGACAAAGAAATACCCCCCTGATATGTTTAATGAGTGGGTGCAAATCCACATCTTTTATGAAGGGCTGAATTGTGAATCAAGGAAGGCTGTAGACTCATCTAGAGGCTCCCTAAACAAGAAGAAGACCATTGAAGAGGCCATTGATGTTATAGAGACAGTGGCTGACAATGAGTACTTTTATGCTTCAGATAGGAGCAACAATAGGGGAGTCTTGGAATTAAACCATATGGATGGAATCTTGGCCCAGAACAAGATGATCACCAAGCAACTAGCTGAATAGACCAAGCAAATGGAAAAGAATCAGGCTGCAGCTATCCACACTCAACCATCACCCCAAGAAGAGTTGGAGACAGAAGAAGGAGTTAATTGGGAGGAAGCTAATTACCTTGGAAACTCATTGATAAACCCCATTTTTAGGGTTTATCCTGTGCTTAATCTAGTGGATTTTATCTATTATTCTCACACTTATTCATACAATTTGCATGTTTTACATTTTCCTTCTGATTTTGTGATATGATTGAAAACATGCTTCTTTGGCCTTATATTTGCTAATATTAATCCTCTCTTATTACCATTCGATGCCGTGATATGTGTTTTAAGTGATTTCAGGGATTACAGGGCAGGAATGGCTTAGAGGATGAAAAGGAAGCATGCAAAAGTGGAAGGAATACAAGAAACTGAAGGAACTGCTAAAGCTGTCCAGCCTGACATCTTTGCACTAAATCAGTCATAACTTGAGCTACAGAGGTTGAAATGAGGCGGTTTTAGTTGCGTTGGAAAGCTAACATCTGGGGCTTCGCAACGATATATAATTTGCCATATCTGCCCCGAAGATAGGTGATGCACACGCGTAGATCACGCACACACATGACCTGGCAAAAATCCAATACACGCTCACGCGTGGACGACGCTCATGCATGACTTCGCCACGTGCTGGACGTATCAGAAATCACTGGGGGCGATTTTTAGGCTATTTTTGACCCAATTTTCGGCCCATAAAACACAGATTAGAGGCTATAAAGTAGGAGAATCAATCAATTCATGGAGACAACATTCATAATTTTAGGTTTTAGATGTAGTTTCTAGAGAGAGAGGCTCTCTCTCCTCTCTCTTAGGTTTTAGGATTTAGGATTTCTCTTAGCTTTAGGTTTATCTCTTCTTAATTCCAGGTTCAATGTTCCTTTAATTTAATTTTTCTTCTACTTTCAATTACTCTATTACTTTAGTTTGTTTATTTTCCCAATTTGGTTTATGGATTCCTATGTTTAATTTGATTTTCTATTTAATACAATTCGAGGTATTTCAGATTTATGATTGCTTTCTTCTATTTATGATATAAATAATTTAGATTTTTCCCCCTTTGCTTTGGTTGAGTAATTGGTGACACTTGAGTTATCAAACTCAGCTGTTGATTGAAAATTGGAATTTGCTTATTGATTTGGATCCCTCTAAAGCTAGTCTTTCCACAGGAGTTGACTAGGACTTGAGGAATCAAATTGATTAGTCCACTTGACTTTTCTTTATTTAGTACGGGTTAACTAAGTGGGATCAATAAACAATTCTCATCACACCTAATAAGGAAAACTTGGATGGGATTTCCAGCTCTTATACCTTGCAATGGTTTTCATGATAATTAATTTACTTTCTTGTCAGTTTATTTTTCCTGTTCACTATTCAAAAACCCAAAAATATACCTTTTTCCATAACCAATAATAAATCATACTTCCTTGCAATTCCTTGAGAGACGACCCGAGGTTTAAATACTTTAGTTATCAATTTTATTAGGGGTTTGTTACTTGTGACAACCAAAAATTTTGTACGAAAGGATTCTCTGTTGGTTTAGAAGTTACCCTTACAACGAGACTTTATTTGTGAAAATTCTTTACTAGCAGAAAATTAGTTCGTCACTCATCTAGGTAAGCTAATGATCCATACTCTAAAACCTATAACTTTAGTTGGAGGAACCACCCAAACGTTGGGTGGGGAAACCAACGAAGCCAAGGCCAAGAACACAGACCTCACAATCCAAACCAGTATAACAACTCCACTCACCAAAACTCCAGCCATAAACCATACCAGACCACACAAAACACTTATCCACAGCCACCATACCAAAACCACAACAACCACTCTCAATACCCCAATTCCAACCAACCATCACCACATGATGATGACAGAATGGCAAAACTAGAAGCTATGCTTGCAAACCTTAACAAAGAGTGTGAAGACATGAAAAAATTCCGGAAAGAAGTGAGAGGTAGTATGCAAAGCCGAGGGGAGGTTCTTAAGGATCTCGAATCTCAGGTAGGACATCTTTCACAGCAATTTCCAAGGCCCACCAACAGCTTTCCATGTGATACTGAAATGAACCCAAGAGGAGAGACCAAGAAGGTAAGATGGGAAGAATGCAAGTCAATCAATCTAAGCAGTGAAGAAGGTCTGAAGAAAGAATGCTCCAGACACTCAGAGAATGATGAAGGAGAGTCAAGGAAGAATGTCAGGGAGATAGAAGAAATGGCTAGCCCTGAACAGAGGAAGAAACAAAAAGAGAAAGAATACGTCAAGCCTTTTGTGCTACAAGCACGATTTCCCCAAAGACTCAAGGGAAGTGAGAAAGACAGGTCATATTCAAGATACCTAGACATGTTTGCATACCTCAGAGTCAATATTTCCTTCATCAAAATTCTCCAATAGATGCCAACATACATGAAGTGCATGAAAGAACTATTGACCAAGAAAGGAACCTTAAAAGGGGGACAAACAGTGACAATGAACAAGGAATGTAGTGCCCTTATCAAGAAAGACACACTCATGAGGAAAAAAGATCCAGGGAGCTTTCATATTCCATGTGCCATAGGAGAGATAAAAATTGACAGAGGATTCTGTGACTTAGAAGCTAGCATAAATGTGATGCCTCTATCACTTATGAAGAAGTTGCAAATCAATGAGCTGAGATCCACGGATGTAATCATCCAATTGGTAGATAAAACTCAGAAGAAGGCTGAAGGAGTAGTTGAAAATGTATTGGTAAAAGTAGGAAACTACTTCCTCCCCAATGACTTTGTTGTTATGGACATAGAGGAAAGTTACCTTCATCCCATTATTCTGGGGAAACCATTTCTAGCCACTGCTAGAGCCCTGATAGATGTGGAACAAGGAGAGTTAATCCTGAGAATACATGATGAACACCTCACCTTCCATGTGTTCAAACCTACATTTGAGCCTGAGCCAGAACCTTAGGAGTCAAAGAATGATCACCGCAACATGTGCACAAGAGGAAGCAACAGTAAATCAGTAGCTGAACCACTGAAATAGTTTTGGTGAACAGGCAAGAAGCTCAAGAGATACAGCAACCAAGAGAACTCAAGAAGGAACTGAAGCCACGAGGGTTGGAAGGAGCAGTTAATAAGGAAGCCCCTGACACAATGATCACTAGAATACTGTTGGAAGAAGAGAAAAGAGTTGTGAAGAAATTGCCAAGAGGATGGAGAAATAAGAATATTCCTACAGAGGGCTTCTCCCCAGGAAACAAGGTAATATCAGCCCACCATCAACCAACACCACCCCAACTTCCAATCATTTCATCTCAATTACCGCAAGTATTCACCATCAGAAAGATCCTCTCCTTAGAGCATGTAGAGATAACCAAGGAATCAAGTGGAGACAACTTCACTGTAAGGGGAGAAGACCTAAGGCACTACAACCCACCATGAGAAAGACCAACTGTCAAGCTAGTGACGATAAAAGAGCACTTGTTGGGAGGCAACCCAACCAAAGGTAATTCTCTTTTCACAGCGTGTCAATAAGAGTTAAGTAAATTCTCTGTATTGCAAGGAGATAAGTTTGGTGTTGCACACCAAAAAGAAATCTAAGGGTGAATATGTAATTCTAAGTTTGGTGTTCCACCATGGATTGCATGAAGGACACATTGCACCCCAGCATAATTAGTTGTCAGCTCCAAACAATCAGAAAAATGACTCAAAAGTTGCTTGATTTCTAGTTCTACCTTGCTATTTAGTTCATAGTTTACTTTCTTAATAAAAGTACTTGATGTTTTCTGCATAAGACTCAATTTGCTGCATAATGCAAGAAACTAAGTTTGGTGTTCACACACTAATATAAGTTTAAAAGCCTACAAATATACATGCGTACTAACAATCTCTCAAGTTCTTGGGGAACAAGCAGCTTTTGAAGGAATTCAATCAACCCTTGGAAGAACTATGCATTATCATCAAAGGACAAAAAGAAGGACACTAAATCCACAGAGGGTGATAGCAGAGAGGAAGCAACTAGAAGGCACCACCAAGATGTTGTATTGTTACTTAATTCCATCCGCTTTAAAATGCTCTAAATTGGAAGTCTGAATATTCCCATATTAATAGTCAATTATGGTTTTAGTCATCTTGCATTCTGTGTGTTTAATCTTTGCAATAAGTATGCTAGCCTAGGTGTGTGTTTTTCACTTTCACCAGTTTAAATGTTTGTTTTGTCCCCTAAGTCTTTTCAATCTCAATAAAAGAAATGTTTGAACAAGAAGTGGAATAGTTCCTTTTTAGCAAGAAGTGAAATAACAGTAAGTGGTGGTATGTATGTTTGATTGTGTAATAGCTCACTTATAATGAATAAAAGGATAGATTATTCCCCTTTAGTGTAGATTAGCATACTGTCTATGAATCTTAGCAAATAAGAATCCTTGGAGAAAAGAAAAACAAGTAAAAAAGAATGAAAAGAAAAGCCAAAAGTGGCAACAAAAAAAGAAGAAAGCAAAGAATAAGGCTAGACACCAATAGCTTGGACCTTAGGACATATGCGTGTGGTGTCTCTATACTAGGATCTTCTTGGATGATTAGGTTCTATGGAGTGCTTTAACACTTGGTAACTTGGGTTAACTAACCTGGGATTATGAACCGAAAGTCCATTATCAAGAGCAACTTAGTTACAAGGCATTTAGTAGCCCAAAGAGGTGCTGAGCATCAATGTCTTAAGAAAAATTGTGAGCCAAGTGTCTATAGTGAATATGTGTTGAGTACAAATGAGCTAAAGAAGCTACTGCTACACATGACACTAAGCTACAAGTAAGAAACAAGTTTACAGAAAAAGAAAATAAAGAAAAGCAATTACCAAGGATTAATTAATAATAAGAGGTCAAAGCAGTATGTTAATTGATGCTTGAAGGAGACAATCTAAGCCTAAAAGATCAATAAGAAGTGAGTTACTGCATTTTCTGCATAAAACCCCATTAACCAATAAGAATTGCTTGCTGTATGAACATTACCTTCTGTTTCATTTCTTCTTTTTAATAAATCAGTACTTGCTTAGGGACAAGCAAAATTTAAGTTTGGTGTTGTGATGCCAGGGCATCTTAGGCTAGTTTCACTATCCTTTTTCTTTGTTTTGGATAGGTTTTATGCACTTTCTTGAGCTATAAGTAAGCAATTGGGTTAGAAATTTATTTTTTCCTAGATTCATTCAACCATGATTTATGTGATGTAATTTTATGAGAATTATGCTATAATTACTTGTATGCTAAGAATGATAAGAATTCTCATGACTTTAGCAAGGCTTTGATGCATGTATTGGTTGATTATAGGTGAAAGAAAGCATTGAGGAAGGTCGAAAAATGAGCATGGAAAAGATGGAGAAGAAGAAAGGTTGGTGGCCAAGTTGGACCACCAACGTTGCCTCAAACGTTGGAAGAAAACAGAGCACTTCTTTGAAAACACTACTGATGCTCACGTTTGAGGTAGCGTTGGACATCCAACGTTACCCCCAACATTGTGAGAAATTAATCAATTCTGGAGCTGAAGAATTTTACGCGTCTATGACGCGTACGCATGAAAAAGCAAAATTTTCATATCCATGCACAAGCGTGATTCACGCACATGCGTGGAATGGAAAACTTGACCATCCACGCCTATGTGTGGGTCACGCGTACGCGTCATTACACGAACGTTGGAGTCCAACGTTACCTCAAACGCTAGCCTCCAATGTCCGCGATGCTCAGCCCATAATTTGGATTTGAAAAACGTGAATCGATGCGTACGCGTCAGTGATGCGTACGCATGGATGGAAAAAAGGGAAATTCACGCGCAAGCGTGGAGGACGTGCACGCGTGAAAATGCCAATGTTGGCCCTCAAACGTTGACTCAAACGTGAAGCATCAGCATTCAAAATTCACATAGATCTCTTATTAACACCAAGGCCAAACCAATTGGAGTCATTTTCAACCCAATTCCATCAAGACCAAAAGCCCAATTCAGAGCTTGAAGATTAATGGAAGAAATTGTATAAATAGCTTATAGTTTAAGTTAGGAGGGGATCTTTTTCACTTTCTGGGTACTTTTACATTTTATTTTCTATTTGTTAATTTCCAGAATGTATCAATCAATTCTAATTTCCATTTTGAGAGCTATGAACAACTAAACCCCTTTCATTGGGTTAGGGAGCTTGATGAGCGGATAATTTATACGCTTTTTGGCACTATTTTTAGTATGTTTTTAGTATATTTTAGTTAGTTTTTATTATATTTTTATTAGCTTTTTTTTTAAATTCACTTTTCTGGACTTTACTATGAGTTTGCGTATTTTTCTATAATTTCAGGTATTTTCTGGCTGAAATTGAGGGACTTGAGCAAAAATCTGATTCAGAGGCTGAAAAAGGACTGCAGATGCTGTTGGATTCTGACCTCCCTGCACTCAAAGTGGAATTTCTAGAGCTACAGAAGTCCAATTGGCGCGCTCTTAATTGCGTTGGAAAGTAGACATCCTGAGCTTTCCAGAAATATATAATAGTTTGTACTTTTCCCAAGATTTGATGGCCCAAACTGACGTTCCAAGTCAGCTTAAGAATTCTGGCGTTTAACACCAGAACTGGCATAAAAGCTGGAGTTAAACGCCCAAACTGGCACAAAAGCTGGTGTTTAACTCCAAGAAAAGTCTCTACACATGAAAGTTTCAATGCTCAAACCAAGCACACACCAAGTGAGCCCCAGAAGTGGATTTTTACACTAAACACCCTAGCTTACTCATTTTCTATAACCCTAGGTCACTAGTTTACTATAAAAACTACTTTTAGTAATTCATCTGGTACCTCATGACACTTTACACATTTCATATTGTATTCTCTATGGCATGAGTCTCTAAACCCCATGGTTGGGGGTGAGGAGCTCTGTTGTGTTTCGATGAATTAATGCAATTACTATTGTTTTCCATTCTATCATGCTTGCCTCTATTCTAAGATATTCATTCGCACTTCAACCTGATGAATGTGATGATCCGTGACACTCATCATCATTCTCACCTATGAACGCGTGCCTGAAAACCACTTCCGTTCTACATGCTATCAAGCTTGAATGTGTATCTCTTGGGTTTCTAATCTAAGATTGAAACCATCGTGGTATAGGCTAGAATTATTGGCGGTCATTCTTGAGATTCGGAAAGTCTAAACCTTGTCTGTGGTATTCTGAGTAGGATCTGGGAAGGGATGACTATGACGAGCTTCAAACTCGCGAGTGTTGGGCATAGTGACAGACGCAAAAGGATCAATGGATCCTATTCTGACATGATCGAGAACCGACAGATGATTAGCCGTGCGGTGACAGCGCATTTGGAACATTTTCACTGAGAGGACGGGAAGTAGCCATTGACAACGGTGATGCCCAACATAAAGCTTGCCATCGAAGGATCCTTGCATGCATGAAGAAGAAGACAGTAGGAAAGCAGAGATTCAGAAGACAAAGCATCTCCAAAACCTCAACCTATTCTCCATTACTGCATAACAAGTATTTATTTCACGTTCTTCTACTTTTACAATTAAATCTGAGAATTATTGATATCCTGACTAAGAGTTACAAGATAACCATAGCTTGCTTCAAGCCGACAATCTCCGTGGGATCGACCCTTACTCACGTAAGGTATTACTTGGACGACCAGTGCACTTGCTGGTTAGTTGTGCAGAATTGCAAAAGTGTGATTGTGATTTCGTGCACCAAGTTTTTGGCGCCGTTGCCGGGGATTGTTCGAGTTTGGACAACTGACGGTTTATCTTGTTGCTTAGATTAGGAATATTTTATTTTTGTTGGTTTAGAGTCTTTTATTTGAGTTTAGTTTCATATTTTAAGTTTGGTGTCAATTGCATGCTTTTATTTTCTTTTAATTTTTCGAATTTGCATGTTCTTAGTTCTTTCTTGATCTTTAAAAATTCTAAGTTTGGTGTCTTCTTTGTGTTTTCCTTTAAATTTTCAAAAATTTGTGTTCGATTTTCTAAAAATTTTAAGCTGGTGTGTTTTTGTGCTTTTATTTACTTAAAAATTTTTAAAAAATTTGTTCTTGGTGTTCATCTTGATCTTCAAAGTGTTCTTGGTGTTCATCTTGACATTCAAAGTTTTCTTGTTTGTTCTCTTTGTTTTGATCTAAAATTTCTAAGTTTAGTGTCATTTTTTTATTTTTCTCTTTCCTCATTAAAATTCAAAAATCAAAAAATTATCTTTTCCTTATTTTACTCATAATTTTTGAAATTTTGCATTAAATTAGTCAAAGATTTTCAAAATCATATATTTTTTTTAGTCAAGTCAAAATTATAATTTCAAAAATTGATCTTTTTAAATCTTTTTCAAAAATCAAATCTTTTTAATTTCTTCAATCATATCTTTTCAATCATATCTTTTTTTTTATATAAATTGCAATCATATCTTCTCAATCATATCTCTTTAAAATAATTTTCAATCATATCTTTTTAATTGCTAATTTCCAAAATCTTTTTAATTAATTAATTAATTTAGTTTTCAATTTGCTTTTATTTTCTTCTAATTTTCGAAAGTTTTATTTTATCTGCCATTTATTTTGTTTTATTCTTTCGTTTACTTTTAATTAAATAAAATAAAATTTAAAAATATAATTTAATTGCAATCCATATTAATTCTCTTTTCTCCATCATGGACGTAAGTGGAAATGAACAGTCCAGAAGGACTCTGGAGTCATATGCTAACCCCATTACAGCTGCATATGGGAGTAGCATCTGTATACCTCCCATCAAAGCAAGCAGCTTTGAGCTAAATCCTCAGCTCATCATCATGGTGCAGTAAAATTGCCAGTATTCCGGTCTTCCACAGGAAGAACCTACTGAGTTTCTGGCACAATTCTTAGAAATTGCTGACATAGTACGTGATAAAGAAGTGGATCAGGATGTCTACAGACTATTATTGTTTCCATTTTCTGTAAAAGATCAAGCTAAGAGGTGGTTAAATAACCAACCCACAGCAAGCATAAAAACATGGAGACAGTTAACAGACAAATTTCTGAATCAATTTTACCCTCCGAAAAGGATGATACAGCTAAGGCTGGACATCCAAGGCTTTAAACAAGAGGATCATGAATCCTTTTATAATGCCTGGGAGAGGTACAGAGGGATGCTAAGGAAATGCCCCTCTGAAATGTTTTCAGAGTGGGTACAGTTAGACATCTTCTACTATGGGCTTACAAAAAAGCTCAGATGTCTCTAGACCACTCAGCTGGTGGATCTATACACATGAGGAAGACGATTGAAGAGGCTCAAGAACTCATAGATACGGTTGCTAGAAATCAACATTTGTACTCTAGTAGTGAGTCCTACATAAAGGAAGAGGCCAGGGCAGTAACTACTGATCCTAATCCTCAAGAACAGATTATTGAGCTTAATCAACAATTACTCCTTATGACAAAACAATTAGTAGAATTTAAAGAGATGCTCCAAGACAGTAAAAATTCAAACAAGAATATGGAAGCACAATTGAATCAGACAAGACAGCAGCTATCTAAACAGATAACAGAAGAATGCCAAGCTGTCCAACTAAGGAGCGGGAAGACATTGAATAATTCAGCTCAAAGTAGCAAAAAAGCAAAGAAAGGAACAACTGACAGAGGATGACCAAACCACTGCCCAAAACCCCTCTGAGGACAGCAAGAGCCTAGAGAGGAATAATTCTGGCGTTCAAATGCCAGAAAAGGGTGAGAAACTAGCGTTTAACGCCCAGTGGATGCCCACTTCTGGCGTTCAAACGCCAAAAAAGGGTGGGAAGCTGGCGTTAAACGCCCATCCAGCACCCAATCTTGGCATTCAAACGCCAGTGAGGGATCAGACACCTACAAGTATTGATAGTAAACCCTCTTAGAAGGCTTCTCCAACCACCTCTGTAGGGAATAAACCTGCAGTAACTAAGGTTGAAGAATATAAAGCCAAGATGCCTTATCCTCAGAAACTCCGCCAAGCGGAGCAGGATAAACAATTTGCCCGCTTTGCAGACTATCTCAGGACTCTTGAGATAAAGATCCCATTTGCAGAGGCACTTGAGCAAATACCCTCTTATGCTAAGTTCATGAAAGAGATCTTAAGTCATAAGAAGGATTGGAGAGAAACTGAAACTGAAGAATGCAGTGCAGTCATTCTGAAAAGCTTACCAGAAAAGCTTCAAGATCCAGGAAGCTTTATGATACCATGCACATTACAGGGTGCTTGTACTAAGACAGCTCTATGTGACCTTGGAGCAAGTATCAATCTAATATCTGCATCTGCTATCAAAAGGCTTGGGTTGACTGAAGAAGTCAAACCAACCCGGATATGTCTTCAACTTGCTGATGGCTCCATTAAATATCCATCAGGCATAATTAAGGACATGATTATCAAGGTTGGGCCATTTGCCTTTCCCACTGACTTTGTAGTGCTGGAAATGGAGGAGCACAAGAGTGCAACTCTCATTCTAGGAAGACCTTTCCTAGCAACTGGACAAACTCTTATTGATGTACAAAAAGGGGAAGTGACCCTGAGAGTCAATGAGGATGAATTCAAGTTAAATGCTATCAAAGCTATGCAGCATCCAGACACATCAAATGACTGCATGAACACTGATATTATTGACTCTTTGGTGGAAGAGATCAATATGACTGAGAGTTTTGAATCAGAGCTAAAGGACATCTTTAAAGATGTTCAGCCTGATCTGGAAGAACCAGAGGAAATTAAAGAACCTCTAAAAATCCCTCAGAAAGAGGAGAAACCTCCTAAACCCGAGCTCAAACCACTACCACCATCCCTGAAATATGCATTTCTGGGAGAGGATGACACTTTTCCAGTGATCATAAGCTCTGTTTTAAATCCACAAGAAGAGAAAGCACTAATTCAAGTGCTACGAACACATAAGACAGCTCTTGGGTGGTCCATACGTGATCTTAAGGGCATTAGTCCAGCAAGATGCATGCACAAGATCCTATTGGAGGATGATGCTAAGCCAGTGGTTCAACCACAGAGGCGGCTAAATCCAGCCATGAAGGAGGTGGTGCAGAAAGAGGTCACTAAGTTACTAGAGGCTGGGATTATTTATCCTATTTCTGATAGCCCCTGGGTGAGCCCTGTCCAAGTTGTCCCCAAGAAAGGAGGCATGACAGTAGTTCATAATGAAAATAATGAACTGGTTCCCACAAGAACAGTTACAGGGTGGAGTATGTGTATTGACTACAGAAGGTTCAATACAGCCACCAGAAAGGATCATTTTCCTTTACCATTCATAGACCAAATGCTAGAGAGACTAGCAGCCCATGAATACTACTGCTTTTTGGATGGCTATTCAGGCTACAACCAAATTGCAGTGGATTCTCATGACCAAGAGAAAACAGCATTCACATGTCCATCTAGAGTATTTGCTTACAGAAGAATGCCTTTTGGTCTATGCAATGCACCTGCAACCTTTCAGAGGTGCATACTCTCTATCTTCTCTGATATAGTAGAGAAGTTCCTGGAAGTCTTCATGGATGACTTCTCAGTGTTTGGAGATTCATTCAGCTCCTGTCTTGATCATCTAGCACTTGTCCTGAAAAGGTGCCAAGAGACTAACCTGGTCTTAAACTAGGAAAAATGTCACTTTATGGTGACTGAAGGAATTGTCCTTGGGCACAAAATTTCAAGCAAGGGAATAGAGGTGGATCAAGCCAAGGTAGAGGTGATTGAAAAATTACCACCACCTGCCAATGTTAAGGCAATCAGAAGCTTTTTGGGGCATGCAGGATTCTATAGGAGGTTCATAAAGGATTTTTCAAAAATTGCATAACCTCTAAGCAACCTGCTAGGTGCTGACACGCCATTTGTGTTTGACACAGAGTGTCTGCAAGCGTTTGAAACCCTAAAAGCTAAGCTGGTCACAGCACCAGTCATCTCTGCACCAGACTGAACATTACCATTCGAACTAATGTGTGATGCCAGTGACCATGCCATTGGTGCAGTGTTAGGACAAAGGCATAACAAGCTTCTGCACGTCATTTACTATGCCAGTCGTGTTCTAAATGACGCACAGAAGAATTACACAACCACAGAAAAAGAGCTGCTAGTAGTGGTTTATGCCATTGACAAGTTTAGATCCTATTTAGTAGGATCAAAAGTAATTGTGTACACTGACCATGCTGCTCTTAAATATTTACTCACAAAGCAGGATTCAAAACCTAGGCTCATAAGATGGGTGTTGCTTCTGCAAAAGTTTGATATAGAAATAAGAGACAGAAAAGGGACAGAGAACTAGGTAACTGATCACCTGTCCCGGATAGAACCAGTAGCTGGGGCATCCCTCCCTTCTACTGAAATCTCTGAGACCTTTCCAGATGAGCAACTCTTTGCCATTCAGGAAGCACCATGGTTTGCAGACATTATAAATGATAAAGCTGTGAGGTTCATACCCCAGGAGTACAGCAGGGTGCAAAAGAAAAAACTAATTTCTGATGCAAAGTACTACTTGTAGGATGAACCATATCTCTTTAAGAGATGTGCAGACGGAATGATCTGCAGATGCATCCCTAGAGAGGAGGCACAGAAGATCCTGTGGCATTGCCATGGATCACAGTATGGAGGACATTTCAGAAGTGAGCGCACAGCCACTAAAGTCCTCCAATGTGGTTTCTACTGGCCTACTCTCTATAGAGATGCCCGAGAGTTTGTGCGTAACTGTGACAGTTGCCAAAGAGCTGGCAACTTACCTCATGGTTACACCATGCCTCAACAAGGGATCTTAGAGATTGAATTATTTGATGTATGGGGTATTGACTTCAAGGGTCCTTTCCCACCATCATACTCAAACACTTACATTCTGGTGGCAGTAGACTACGTATCTAAATGGGTGGAGGCAATTGCCACACACACTAATGATACCAAGACTGTGCTGAAGTTCCTTCAAAAACATATTTTCAGCAGATTTGGTGTTCCCAGAGTACTAATCAGTGATGGAGCACCCATTTCTGCAATAAACAGCTTTACTCTACTATGGTCCGATATGGAATTAGCCACAAAGTAGCAACTCCGTATCACCCACAGACAAATCGGCAGGCTGAAGTCTCTAATAGAGAGCTAAAAAGAATCCTGGAACAGACTGTAATTGCCCGTAGAAACGATTGGGCAAAGAGCTTGGATGATGCTCTGTGGGCATACAGAACAGCATTCAAGACTCCTATAGGAACCTCTCCATACCAGCTTGTGTATGGCAAGGCCTGTCATCTGCCCGTGGAACTGGAACATAAAGCCTACTGGGCAACCAAATTCCTAAGCCTGGATGCTAAGTTAGCTGGTGAGAAAAGATTGCTCCAGCTAAATGAGCTAAAGGAGTTCAGACTCAATGCTTTTGAAAATGCAAAAATTTATAAGGAAAAAGAAAAAAAGTGGCATGACAAGAAATTGTCATCCAGAGTCTTTGAGCCAGGACAAAAAGTTCTGCTGTTCAACTCTAAGCTCAGATTATTCCCTGGGAAATTAAATTCCCGGTGGAGGGGACCATATGTGATTACAGGAGTGTCACCATATGGATATGTTGAGCTTCAAGATATTAATTCTGACAAAAAGTTCATTGTTAATGGACAGAGAATCAAACATTATCTTGAAAGCAATTTTGAGAAAGAATGCTCAAAACTGAGGCTTGAATGAAGCTCAGCAAAGGTCCAGCTAAAGACAATAAAGAAGCGCTTGCTGGGAGGCAACCCAGCCATTAGCAGGTTATTTGTTTTAAATAATACTTGTAGAAATTTGATATACATTTTCTTCAAAGGTTAATCATCAAAATTGAAGGAATTCACAGAGTTACAGAAGGATTCAGTGCAAAAAGCAGAGAAAAGGAGCTTGCTGATAAGAAAACACCAGTAAAGGGCATTTTGGGTGTTAAACGCCAGAATGGGTACCATTTTGGGCGTTTAACGCCAGTAAAGGTACCATTTTGGGTGTTAAACGCCAGAATTGGTACCATTCTGGGCGTTTAACGCCAGAATTGCAGCATCCTGGGCGTTCAGCAAAACGCCCAGTGATAAAGGGGCTTCTGGCGTTTAACGCCAGCCAGGGTACTTGGCTGGGTGTTAAACACCCATAATGGCCAACAATTGGGTGTTTAACGCCAGAAAAGCTGGGGGAGGATATTTTGTTTCCAAATTCAAATTTTTTTCAAATTTTCATGTTTTAACTCATAATTTTCTGCATAAACATATTTCCAACTTTCATTATTCACCCTCAATTTTCAAAAATTCAATAATTCTCTAAATCTCTTTTCAATTTTCTTTCAAATCCTTCCCAAATCTTCTTCAAAAACTCAAGTATCTTTTTAATTTCTTTTCAAATATTTTCAAACCCATCATATCATCTCTTATTTCTTAGATGCATAACCAAATTATCAGATTTAACCTCTTTACATCTTTTTCAATTGAAAATCTCATCTTTTTCATATCATGATTTTATTTTCTTCCACCAATCACATCTCTATGGCATATCTCTTTCAAAATTTTCGAAATCCCTCCCCTCCTCTTATAAATACACATTCGGCCATCCCCTCCTCTCCACCATTCAAATTTGCCTCTTCTCCTCTCTCTCCCCTTTCCTTTCTTTTGCTTGACGGCAAGCAAACCTCTAAGTTTGGTGTGCTTTTCCGTGATCACTGAGCTAAGACTCATCAAGATCATGGAACCTAAGGGAAAACAAACCAAATCAAGAGGCAAGAAAGACAATACTTAAAAGAGTCTTTGGAATCAAGAGAGGTTCCTAACTAAAGAACATGCAGACCATTACCACAAAATAATGGGTCTGAGGTCAGTGATCCCGAAAGTTAAATTCAATCTGAAAGAAGATGAATATCCGGAGATCCAAGAGTAAATTCAAAACAGAGGATGGGAAATTCTAGCTAATCCTGAAACAAGGGTTGGAAGAAACATGGTTCAGGAATTCTATTCAAATATGTGGCTGACAGATAAGCAGAGAATAACTGGAACCGCCTTTCATACCTACAGAACCATGGTCAGAGGACGGATTATTTACTTCCATTTGGACAAAATAAGAGAGGTCTTCAAATTGCCTCAACTACAAGATGATCCAGAATCCTTTAATAGGAGAATGGTGAGAGAAGATAAAGGGTTGGACCAAGTTCTAGAGGACATATGCCTCCCTGGAACTAAGTGGATAACCAATTCAAAAGGTGTTCCAAACCAACTCAAGAGAGGAGATCTCAAACCAATTATAAGAGGCTGGTTGGACTTCATTGGGCGTTCCATACTGCCCACTTGCAACCGCTCTGAGGTCACTGTCAAAAGAGCAGTGATGATTCATTGCATTATGCTGGGAAAGGAAGTGGAGATTCATCATCTGATTTCTTGTGAGATTTACACTATTGCAAACAAGAACTCCACTGAAGCCAAACTGGCATACCTAAGCTTAATTTCTCTGCTATGTAAAGATGCTGGGGTGAGGATAGGAGTAAATGAATTCATCCTAATCGAACACCCAATCACCAAGAAGTCAATGGAAGGACAACAAGTGCAAGACAACTCCATCGAAAGGAGGGCGCAGAAATTCCTCCCAGAAATCCCTGAAATTGACTACTGGACCTGCCGAGAAGCATTTGTCACCAAGCTGCAAGAAGCTATGGAACAACTTAAGGAAGAACAGCAGAATCAAAACTGCATGCTCTGCAAGCTGCTCAAGGAATAGGAGAAGCAGGGGCGTGAGCTACAGGAGCTGAAATGCCAGAAGCTCTCCCTTGAAGGACCAAACACCCCACAGATTGGAGGAGCATCCATTGCTCAAAATCAAGGTTGTTGAGTCCTAACTCTGTGATAACCTCTATTATTAGGAATCTATTTTAAGAGTCATTTATTTTTCTGGTTTTAATTTTCTGTCTTTTATTATTATTGGTTTGCTCTTATATTTATTTTTGAGTCTTATTGTTATTCCATGATTAATAAAATTTAAAGTTTATGTCTTAAAGCTATGAATGTCCTATGAATCCATCAGCTTTCTTAAATAAAAAGTGTTTTTAATTGAAAAAGAAAAAGAAGTACATGAATTTCAAATTTTAAAACAGTTTAATTATTTTGATGTGGTGGCAATACTCTTGTTTTCTGAATGAATGCTTGAACAATGCATATGTTTGAATTTATTATTTATGAATGTTAAAATTATTGGCTCTTGAAAGAATGATGGAAAAGGAGAAGTGTTATTGATAATTAGAAAAATAAAAAAAATTGATTCTTGAAGCAAGAAAAAGCAGTAAAAAAAAGGGAAAAAGAAAGAAAAAGCAAGCAGAAGAAGCCAATAGCCCTTTAAATCAAAAGGCAAGGGTAATAAAAAGGATCCAAGGCTTTGAGCATCAGTGGATAGGAGGGCCCTCAGGAACAAAATCCTGGCCTAAGCGGCTAAACCAAGCTGCCCCTAACCATGTGCTTGTGGCGTGAAGGTGTCAAGTGAAAACTTGAGACTGAGCAGTTAAAGTTGTGGTCCAAAGCAAAAAGAGTGTGCTTAAGAGCTCTGGACACCTCTAATTGGGGACTCTAGCAAAGCTGAGTCACAATCTGAAAAGGTTCACCCAGTTATGTGTCTGTGGCATTTATGTATCCGGTGGTAATACTGGAAAACAAAATGCTTAGGGTCACGGCCAAGACTCATAAAGTAGCTGTGTTCAAGAATCAACATACTTAACTAGTAGAATAAATAACACTATCAGGATTCTGAGTTCCTATAGAAGCCAATTATTCTGAACTTCAAAGGATAAAGTGAGATGCCAAAACTGTTCAGAGGCAAAAAGCTAAAAGCCCCGCTCATCTAATTAATACTGATCTTCATAGATGTTTTTGGAATTCATTGTATATTCTCTTCTTTTTATCCTATTTGATTTTCAGTTGCTTGGGGACAAGCAACAATTTAAGTTTGGTGTTGTGATGAGCGGATAATTTATACGCTTTTTGGCACTGTTTTTAGTATGTTTTTAGTATATTTTAGTTAGTTTTTATTATATTTTTATTAGTTTTTATTTAAAATTCACTTTTCTGGACTTTACTATGAGTTTGCATGTTTTTCTGTGATTTCAGATATTTTCTGGCTGAAATTGAGGGACCTGAGCAAAAATCTGATACAGAGGCTGAAAAAGGACTGCAGATGCTGTTGGATTCTGACCTCCCTGCACTCGAAGTAGATTTTCTGGAGCTACAGAAGCCCAATTGGTGCGCTCTCAATTGCGTTGGAAAGTAGACATCCTGGGCTTTCCAGCAATATATAATAGTTTATACGTTGCCTAAGATTTGATGGCCCAAACCGGCGTTCCAAGTCAGCTTAAGAATTCTAGCGTTTAACGCCAGAACAGGCTAAAAGCTGGAGTTAAACGCCCAAACTGGCACAAAAGCTGGCGTTTAACTCCAAGAAAAGTCGCTACACATGAAAGCTTCAATGCTCAGCCCAAGCACACACCAAATGGGCCCCGGAAGTGGATTTTTACACTAAACACCCTAGCTTACTCATTTTCTGTAACCCTAGGTCACTAGTTTACTATAAAACTACTTTTAGTAATTCATCTGGTACCTCATGACACTTTACACGTTTCATATTGTATTCTCTACGGCATGAGTCTCTAAACCCCATGGTTGGGGGTGAGGAGCTCTGCTGTGTTTCGATGAATTAATGCAATTACTATTGTTTTCCATTCTATCATGCTTGCCTCTATTCTAAGATATTCATTCACACTTCAACCTGATGAATGTGATGATCCGTGACACTCATCATCATTCTCACCTATGAACGCGTGCCTGACAACCACTTCCGTTCTACATGCTATCAAGATTGAATGTGTATCTCTTGGGTTTCTAATATAAGATTGGAACCTTCGTGGTATAGGCTAGAATTATTGGCGGTCATTCTTGAGATCCGGAAAGTCTAAACCTTGTCTATGGTATTCTGAGTAGGATCTGGGATAGGATGACTGTGACGAGCTTCAAACTCGCGAGTGTTGGGCATAGTGACAAACGCAAAAGGATCAATGGATCCTATTCTGACATGATCGAGAACCGACAGATTATTAGCCGTACGGTGACAGCGCATTTGGAACATTTTCACTGAGAGGACGGGAAGTAGCCATTGACAACGGTGATGCCCAACATAAAGCTTGCCATCGAAGGATCCTTGCATGCATGAAGAAGAAGACAGTAGGAAAGCAGAGATTCAGAAGACAAAGCATCTCCAAAACCTCAACCTATTCTCCATTACTGCATAACAAGTATTTATTTCACGTTCTTCTACTTTTACAATTAAATCTGAGAATTATTGATATCCTGACTAAGAGTTACAAGATAACCATAGCTTGCTTCAAGCCGACAATCTCCGTGGGATCGACCCTTACTCACATAAGGTATTACTTGGATGACCAGTGCACTTGCTGGTTAGTTGTGCAGAATTGCAAAAGTGTGATTGTGATTTCGTGCACCAAGTTTTTGGTGCCGTTGCCGGGGATTGTTCGAGTTTGGACAACTGACGGTTTATCTTATTGCTTAGATTAGGAATATTTTATTTTTGTTGGTTTAGAGTCTTTTATTTGAGTTTAGTTTCATATTTTAAGTTTGGTGTCAATTGCATGCTTTTATTTTCTTTTAATTTTTCGAATTTGCATGTTCTTAGTTCTTTCTTGATCTTTAAAAATTCTAAGTTTGGTGTCTTCTTTGTGTTTTCCTTTAAATTTTCAAAAATTTGTGTTCGATTTTCTAAAAATTTTAAGTTTGGTGTGTTTTTGTGCTTTTATTTACTTAAAAATTTTTTAAAAATTTGTTCTTGGTGTTCATCTTGATCTTCAAAGTGTTCTTGGTGTTCATCTTGACATTCAAAGTTTTCTTGTTTGTTCTCTTTGTTTTGATCTAAAATTTCTAAATTTAGTGTCATTTTTTTGTTTTTCTCTTTCCTCATTAAAATTCAAAAATCAAAAAATTATCTTTTCCTTATTTTACTCATAATTTTTGAAATTTTGCATTAAATTAGTCAAAGATTTTCAAAATCATATATTTTTTTTTAGTCAAGTCAAAATTATAATTTCAAAAATTGATCTTTTTAAATCTTTTTCAAAAATCAAATCTTTTTAATTTCTTCAATCATATCTTTTTAATCATATCTTTTTTTTATATAAATTGCAATCATATCTTCTCAATCATATCTCTTTAAAATAATTTTCAATCATATCTTTTTAATTGCTAATTTCCAAAATCTTTTTAATTAATTAATTAATTTAGTTTTCAATTTGCATTTATTTTCTTCTAATTTTCGAAAGTTTTATTTTATCTGCCATTTATTTTGTTTTATTCTTTCGTTTACTTTTAATTAAATAAAATAAAATTTAAAAATATAATTTAATTGCAATCCATATCAATTCTCTTTTCTCCATCACGGACATAAGTGGAAATGAACAGTCCAGAAGGACTCTGGGGTCATATGCTAACCCTATTACAGCTGCATATGGGAGTAGCATCTGTATACCTCCCATCAAAGCAAGCAGCTTTGAGCTAAATCCTCAGCTCATCATCATGGTGCAGCAAAATTGCCAGTATTCCGGTCTTCCACAGAAGAATCTACTGAGTTTCTGGCACAATTCTTAAAAATTGCTGACATAGTACGTGATAAAGAAGTGGATCAGGATGTCTACAGACTATTATTGTTTCCATTTACTGTAAAAGATCAAGCTAAGAGGTGGTTAAATAACCAACCCACAGCAAGCATAAAAACATGGAGACAGTTAACAGACAAATTCCTGAATCAATTTTACCCTCCGAAAAGGATGACACAGCTAAGGCTGGACATCCAAGGCTTTAAACAAGAGGATCATGAATCCTTTTATAATGCCTGGGAGAGGTACAGAGGGATGCTAAGGAAATGCCCCTCTGAAATGTTTTCAGAGTGGGTACAGTTAGACATCTTCTACTCTGGGCTTACAAAAAAAGCTCAGATGTCTCTAGACCACTCAGCTGGTGGATCTATACACATGAGGAAGACGATTGAAGAGGCTCAAGAACTCATAGATACGGTTGCTAGAAATCAACATTTGTACTCTAGCAGTGAGTCCTACATAAAGGAAGAGGCCAGGGCAGTAACTACTGATCCTAATCCTCAAGAACAGATTATTGAGCTTAATCAACAATTACTCCTTATGACAAAACAATTAGTAGAATTTAAAGAGATGCTCCAAGACAGTAAAAATTCTAACAAGAATATGGAAGCACAATTGAATCAGACAAGACAGTAGCTATCTAAACAGATAACAGAAGAATGCCAAGCTGTCCAACTAAGGAGCGGGAAGACATTGAATAATTCAGCTCAAAGTAGCAAAAAAGAAAAGAAAGGAACAACTGACAGAGGATGACCAAACCACTGCCCAAAACCCCTCTGAGGACAGCAAGAGCCTAGAGAGGAATAATTCTGGCGTTCAAACGCCAGAAAAGGGTGAGAAACTAGCGTTTAACGCCCAGTGGATGCCCACTTCTGGCGTTCAAACGCCAAAAAAGGGTGGGAAGCTGGCGTTAAACGCCCATCCAGCACCCAATCCTGGCATTCAAACGCCAATGAGGGATCAGACACCTGCAAGTACTGATAGTAACCCCTCTAAGAAGGCTTCTCCAACCACCTCTGTAGGGAATAAACCTGCAGTAACTAAGGTTGAAGAATATAAAGCCAAGATGCCTTATCCTCAGAAACTCCGCCAAGCGGAGCAGGATAAATAATTTGCCCGCTTTGCAGACTATCTCAGGACTCTTGAGATAAAGATCCCATTTGCAGAGGCACTTGAGCAAATACCCTCTTATGCTAAGTTCATGAAAGAGATCTTAAGTCATAAGAAGGATTGGAGAGAAACTGAAACTGAAGAATGCAGTGCAGTCATTCTGAAAAGCTTACCAGAAAAGCTTCAAGATCCAGGAAGCTTTATGATACCATGCACATTAGAGGGTGCTTGTACTAAGACAACTCTATGTGACCTTGGAGCAAGTATCAATCTAATATCTGCATCTGCTATCAAAAGGCTTGGGTTGACTGAAGAAGTCAAACCAACCCGGATATGTCTTCAACTTGCTGATGGCTCCATTAAATATCCATCAGGCATAATTAAGGACATGATTATCAAGGTTGGGCCATTTGCCTTTCCCACTGACTTTGTAGTGTTGGAAATGGAGGAGCACAAGAGTGCAACTCTCATTCTAGGAAGACCTTTCCTAGCAACTGGACAAACTCTTATTGATGTACAAAAAGGGGAAGTGACCCTGAGAGTCAATGAGGATGAATTCAAGTTAAATGCTATCAAAGCTATGCAGCATCCAGACACATCAAATGACTGCATGAACACTGATATTATCGACTCTTTGGTGGAAGAGATCAATATGACTGAGAGTTTTGAATCAGATCTAGAGGACATCTTTAAAGATGTTCAGCCTGATCTGGAAGAACCAGAGGAAATTAAAGAACCTCTAAAAATCCCTCAGGAAGAGGAGAAACCTCCTAAACCCGAGCTCAAACCACTACCACCATCCCTGAAATATGCATTTCTGGGAGAGGATGACACTTTTCCAGTGATCATAAGCTCTGTTTTAAATCCACAAGAAGAGAAAGCACTAATTCAAGTGCTACGGACACATAAGATAGCTCTTGGGTGGTCCATAAGTGATCTTAAGGGCATTAGTCCAGCAAGATGCATGCACAAGATCCTATTGGAGGATGATGCTAAGCCAGTGGTTCAACCACAGAGGCGGCTAAATCCAGCCATGAAGGAGGTGGTGCAGAAAGAGGTCACTAAGTTACTAGAGGCTGGGATTATTTATCCTATTTCTGATAGCCCCTGGGTGAGCCCTGTCCAAGTTGTCCCCAAGAAAGGAGGCATGACAGTAGTTCATAATGAAAAAAATGAACTGGTTCCCACAAGAACAGTTACAGGGTGGCGTATGTGTATTGACTACAGAAGGCTCAATACAGCCACCAGAAAGGATCATTTTCCTTTACCATTCATAGACCAGATGCTAGAGAGACTAGCAGCCCATGAATACTACTACTTTTTGGATGGCTATTCAGGCTACAACCAAATTGCAGTGGATTCTCATGACTAAGAGAAAACAGCATTCACATGTCCATCTAGAGTATTTGCTTACAGAAGAATGCCTTTTGGTCTATGCAATGCACCTGCAACCTTTCAGAGGTGCATACTCTCTATTTTCTCTGATATGGAAGAGAAGTTCCTAGAAGTCTTCATGGATGACTTCTCAGTGTTTGGAGACTCATTCAGCTCCTATCTTGATCATCTAGCACTTGTCCTGAAAAGGTGCCAAGAGACTAACCTGGTCTTAAACTAGGAAAAATGTCACTTTATGGTGACTGAAGGAATTGTCCTTGGGCACAAAATTTCAAGCAAGGGAATAGAGGTGGATCAAGCCAAGGTAGAGGTGATTGAAAAATTACCACCACCTGCCAATGTTAAGGCAATCAGAAGCTTTTTGGGGCATGCAGGATTCTATAGGAGGTTCATAAAGGATTTTTCAAAAATTGCAAAACCTCTAAGCAATCTGCTAGGTGCTGACACGCCATTTGTGTTTGACACAGAGTGTCTGCAAGCGTTTGAAACCCTAAAAGCTAAGCTGGTCACAGCACCAGTCATCTCTGTACCAGACTGAACATTACCATTCGAACTAATGTGTGATGCCAGTGACCATGCCATTGGTGCAGTGTTAGGACAAAGGCATAACAAGCTTCTGCACGTCATTTACTATGCCAGTCGTGTTCTAAATGACGCACAGAAGAATTACACAACCACAGAAAAAGAGCTGCTAGTAGTGGTTTATGCCATTGACAAGTTTAGATCCTATTTAGTAGGATCAAAAGTAATTGTGTACACTGACCATGCTGCTCTTAAATATTTACTCACAAAGCAGGATTCAAAACCCAGGCTCATAAGATGGGTGTTGCCTCTGCAAGAGTTTGATATAGAAATAAGAGACAGAAAAGGGACAGAGAACCAAGTAACTGATCACTTGTCCCGGATAGAACCAGTAGCTGGGGCATCCTTCCCTTCTACTAAAATCTCTGAGACCTTTCCAGATGAGCAACTCTTTGCCATTCAGGAAGCACCATGGTTTGCAGACATTATAAATGATAAAGCTGTGAGGTTCATACCCCAGGAGTACAGCAGGGTGCAAAAGAAAAAACTAATTTCTAATGCAAAGTACTACTTGTGGGATGAACCATATCTCTTTAAGAGATGTGCAGACGGAATGATTTGCAGATGCATCCCTAGAGAGGAGGCACAGAAGATCCTGTGGCATTGCCATGGATCACAGTATGGAGGACATTTCAGAAGTGAGCGCACAGCCACTAAAGTCCTCCAATGTGGCTTCTACTGGCCTACTCTCTATAGAGATGCCCGAGAGTTTGTGCGTAACTGTGACAGTTGCCAAAGAGCTGGCAACTTACCTCATGGTTACACCATGCCTCAACAAGGGATCTTAGAGATTGAGTTGTTTGATGTATGGGGTATTGACTTCATGGGTCCTTTCCCACCATCATACTCAAACAGTTACATTCTGGTGGCAGTAGACTACGTATCTAAATGGGTGGAGGCAATTGCCACACACACTAATGATACCAAGACTGTGCTGAAGTTCCTTCAGAAACATATTTTCAGTTGATTTGGTGTTCCCAGAGTACTAATCAGTGATGGAGCACCCATTTCTGCAATAAACAGCTTTACTCTACTATGGTCCGATATGGAATTAGCCACAAAGTAGCAACTCTGTATCACCCACAGACAAATCAGCAGGCTGAAGTCTCTAATAGAGAGCTAAAAAGAATCCTGGAACGGACTGTAATTGCCCGTAGAAACGATTGGGCAAAGAGCTTGGATGATGCTCTGTGGGCATACAGAACAGCATTCAAGACTCCTATAGGAACCTCTCCATACCAGCTTGTGTATGGCAAGGCCTGTCATCTGCCCGTGGAACTGGAACATAAAGCCTACTGGGCAACCAAATTCCTAAACCTGGATGCTAAGTTAGCTGGTGAGAAAAGATTGCTCCAGCTAAATGAGCTAGAGGAGTTCAGACTCAATGCTTTTGAAAATGCAAAAATTTATAAGGAAAAAGAAAAAAAGTGGCATGACAAGAAATTGTCATCCAGAGTCTTTGAGCCAGGGCAAAAAGTTCTGCTGTTCAACTCTAGGCTCAGATTATTCCCTGGGAAATCAAAATCCCGGTGGAGGGGACCATATGTGATTACAGGAGTGTCACCATATGGATATGTTGAGCTTCAAGATATTGATTCTGACAAAAAGTTCATTGTTAATGGACAGAGAATCAAACATTATCTTGAAAGCAATTTTGAGAAAGAATGCTCAAAACTGAGGCTTGAATGAAGCTCAGTAAAGGTCCAGCTAAAGACAATAAAGAAGCGCTTGCTGGGAGGCAACCCAGCCATTAGCAGGTTATTTGTTTTAAATAATACTTGTAGAAATTTGATATACATATTCTTCAAAGGTTAATCATCAAAATTGAAGGAATTCACAGAGTTACAGAAGGATTCAGTGCAAAAAGCAGAGAAAAGGAGCTTGCTGATAAGAAAACACTAGTAAAGGGCATTTTGGGTGTTAAACGCCAGAATGGGTACCATTTTGGGCGTTTAACGCCAGTAAAGGTACCATTTTGGGTGTTAAACGCCAGAATTGGTACCATTCTGGGCGTTTAACGCCAGAATTGCAGCATCCTGGGCGTTCAGCAAAACGCCCAGTGATAAAGGGGCTTCTGGCGTTTAACGCCAGAAAGGCAGGGGGAGGATATTTTGTTTCCAAATTCAAATTTTTTTCAAATTTTCATGTTTTAACTCATAATTTTCTGCATAAACATATTTCCAACTTTCATTATTCACCCTCAATTTTCAAAAATTCAATAATTCTCTAAATCTCTTTTCAATTTTCTTTCAAATCCTTCCCAAATCTTCTTCAAAAACTCAAGTATCTTTTTAATTTCTTTTCAAATCTTTTCAAACCCATCATATCATCTCTTATTTCTTAGATGCATAACCAAATTATCAGATTTAACCTCTTTACATCTTTTTCAATTGAAAATCTCATCTTTTTCATATCATGATTTTATTTTCTTCCACCAATCACATCTCTATGGCATATCTCTTTCAAAATTTTCGAAATCCCTCCCCTCCTCTTATAAATACACATTCGGCCATCCCCTCCTCTCCACCATTCAAATTTGCCTCTTCTCCTCTCTCTCCCCTTTCCTTTCTTTTGCTTGACGGCAAGAAAACCTCTAAGTTTGGTGTGCTTTTCCGTGATCACTGAGCTAAGACTCATCAAGATCATGGCACCTAAGGGAAAACAAACCAAATCAAGAGGCAAGAAAGACAATACTCCATAGAGTCTTTGGAATCAAGAGAGGTTCCTAACCAAAGAACATGCAGACCATTACCACAAAATAATGGGTCTGAGGTCAGTGATCCCGAAAGTTAAATTCAATCTGAAAGAAGATGAATATCCGGAGATCCAAGAGTAAATTCAAAACAGAGGATGGGAAATTCTAGCTAATCTTGAAACAAGGGTTGGAAGAAACATGGTTCAGGAATTCTATTCAAATCTGTGGCTGACAGATAAGCAGAGAATAACTGGAACCGCCTTTCATACCTACAGAACCATGGTCAGAGGACGGATTATTTACTTCCATCTGGACAAAATAAGAGAGGTCTTCAAATTGCCTCAACTACAAGATGATCCAGAATCCTTTAATAGGAGAATGGTGAGAGAAGATAAGGGGTTGGACCAAGTTCTAGAGGACATATGCCTCCCTGGAACTAAGTGGATAACCAATTCAAAAGGTGTCCCAAACCAACTCAAGAGAGGAGATCTCAAACCAATTGTAAGAGGCTGGTTGGACTTCATTGGGCGTTCCATACTGCCCACTTGCAACCGCTCTGAGGTCACTGTCAAAAGAGCAGTGATGATTTATTGCATTATGCTGGGAAAGGAAGTGGAGATTCATCATCTGATTTCTTGTGAGATTTACACTATTGCAAACAAGAACTCTACTGAAGCCAAACTGGCATATCTAAGCTTAATTTCTCTGCTATGTAAAGATGCTGGGGTGAGGATGGGAGTAAATGAATTCATCCTAATCGAACACCCAATCACCAAGAAGTCAATGGAAGGACAACAAGTGCAAGACAACTCCATCGAAAGGAGGGCACAGAAATTCCTCCCAGAAATCCCTGAAATTGACTACTGGACCTGCCGAGAAGCATCTGTTACCAAGCTGCAAGAAGCTATGGAATAACTTAAGGAAGAACAGCAGAATCAAAACTGCATGCTCTGCAAGCTGCTCAAGGAACAGGAGAAGCAGGGGCGTGAGCTACAGGAGCTGAAATGCCAGAAGCTCTCCCTTGAAGGACCAAACACCCCACAGATTGGAGGAGCATCCATTGCTCAAAATCAAGGTTGTTGAGTCCTAACTCTGTGATAACCTCTATTATTAGGAATCTATTTTAAGAGTCATTTATTTTTCTGGTTTTAATTTTCTGTCTTTTATTATTATTGGTTTGCTCTTATATTTATTTTTGAGTCTTATTGTTATTCCATGATTAATAAAATTTAAAGTTTATGTCTTAAAGCTATGAATGTCCTATGAATCCATCACCTTTCTTAAATAAAAAGTGTTTTTAATTGAAAAACAAAAAGAAGTACATGAATTTCAAATTTTAAAACAGTTTAATTATTTTGATGTGGTGGCAATACTCTTGTTTTCTGAATGAATGCTTGAACAGTGCATATGTTTGAATTTATTGTTTATGAATGTTAAAATTATTGGCTCTTGAAAGAATGATGGAAAAGGGGAAGTGTTATTGATAATTAGAAAAATAAAAAAAATTGATTCTTGAAGCAAGAAAAAGCAGTAAAAAAAGGGAAAAAGAAAGAAAAAGCAAGCAGAAGAAGCCAATAGCCCTTTAAATCAAAAGGCAAGGGTAATAAAAAGGATCCAAGGCTTTGAGCATCAGTGGATAGGAGGGCCCTCAGGAATAAAATCCTAGCCTAAGCGGCTAAACCAAGCTGCCCCTAACCATGTGCTTGTGGCGTGAAGGTGTCAAGTGAAAACTTGAGACTGAGCGGTTAAAGTTGTGGTCCAAAGCAAAAAGAGTGTGCTTAAGAGCTCTGGACACCTCTAATTGGGGACTCTAGCAAAGTTGAGTCACAATCTGAAAAGGTTCACCCAGTTATGTGTCTGTGGCATTTATGTATCCGGTGGTAATACTGAAAAACAAAATGCTTAGGGTCACGGCCAAGACTCATAAAGTAGCTGTGTTTAAGAATCAACATACTTAACTAGTAGAATAAATAACACTATCAGGATTCTGAGTTCCTATAGAAGCCAATTATTCTGAACTTCAAAGGATAAAGTGAGATGCCAAAACTGTTCAGAGGCAAAAAAGCTAAAAGCCACGCTCATCTAATTAATACTGATCTTCATAGATGTTTTTGGAATTCATTGTATATTCTCTTCTTTTTATCCTATTTGATTTTCAGTTGCTTGGGGACAAGCAACAATTTAAGTTTGGTGTTGTGATGAGCGGATAATTTATATGCTTTTTGGCACTGTTTTTAGTATGTTTTTAGTATATTTTAGTTAGTTTTTATTATATTTTTATTAGTTTTTATTTAAAATTCACTTTTCTGGACTTTACTATGAGTTTGCATGTTTTTCTGTGATTTCAGATATTTTCTGGCTGAAATTGAGGGACCTGAGCAAAAATCTGATACAGAGGCTGAAAAAGGACTGCAGATGCTGTTGGATTCTGACCTCCCTGCACTCGAAGAGGATTTTCTGGAGCTACACAAGCCCAATTGGTGCGCTCTCAATTGCGTTGGAAAGTAGACATCCTGGGCTTTCCAGCAATATATAATAGTTCATATGTTGCCCAAGATTTGATGGCCCAAACCGGCGTTCCAAGTCAGCTTAAGAATTCTAGCGTTTAACGCCAGAACAGGCTAAAAGCTGGAGTAAAATGCCCAAACTGGCACAAAAGCTGGCGTTTAACTCCAAGAAAAGTCTCTACACATGAAAGCTTCAATGCTCAGCCCAAGCACACACCAAGTGGGCCCCGAAAGTGGATTTTTACACTAAACACCCTAGCTTACTCATTTTCTGTAACCCTAGGTCACTAATTTACTATAAAAACTACTTTTAGTAATTCATCTGGTACCTCATGACACTTTACACGTTTCATATTGTATTCTCTACGGCATGAGTCTCTAAACCCCATGGTTGGGGGTGAGGAGCTCTGCTGTGTTTCGATGAATTAATGCAATTTCTATTGTTTTCCATTCTATCATGCTTGCCTCTATTCTAAGATATTCATTCGCACTTCAACCTGATGAATGTGATAATCCGTAACACTCATCATCATTCTCACCTATGAACGTGTGCCTGACAACCACTTCCGTTCTACATGCTATCAAGATTGAATGTGTATCTCTTGGGTTTCTAATATAAGATTGGAACCTTCGTGGTATAGGCTAGAATTATTGGCGGTCATTCTTGAGATCCGGAAATTCTAAACCTTGTCTATGGTATTCTGAGTAGGATCTGGGAAGGGATGACTGTGACGAGTTTCAAACTCGCGAGTGTTGGGCGTAGTGACAGACGCAAAAGGATCAATGGATCCTATTCCGACATGATCGAGAACCGACAGATGATTAGCCGTGCAGTGATAGCGCATTTGGAACATTTTCACTGAGAGGACGGGAAGTAGCCATTGACAACGGTGATGCCCAACATAAAGCTTGCCATGGAAGGATCCTTGCGTGCATGAAGAAGAAGACAGTAGGAAAGCAGAGATTCAGAAGACAAAGCATCTCCAAAACCTCAACCTATTATCCATTACTGAATAACAAGTATTTATTTCATGTTCTTCTACTTTTTACAATTAAATCTGAGAATTATTGATATCCTGACTAAGAGTTACAAGATAACCATAGCTTACTTCAAGCCGACAATCTCCGTGGGATCGACCCTTACTCACGTAAGGTATTACTTGGACGACCCAGGCACTTGCTGGTTAGTTGTGCAGAATTGCAAAAGTGTGATTATGATTTCGTGCACCAGAGCTCTGTGTAAATTCAATAGATCAATACTAGTTTTCATTCATCATCTTCTTTCTTTTCTCTTGATTTTTCTAGAAAGCTTTCGTTCTTCATAAAATTGGATAGTTATCTTGGGAAAGAAGCTATTCATAATTGGATCTCCTCGAAACCTTGGAAGAGGAATGAGGAGATCATGCTAAAAATGCTTTCTCAAAATGGATTAGATTGGGGTTTGGATGGATATAGTGACATGTAATCCAACCAACATTTTGATCTATAAATTTGTGTGGTATAATCAGTGACCAAACTTCATCTCTTCCCATGAGCACTTAAATCAAGGAATTGGGCAATTGTTCATGCTTAGAGAGATTAGTGAGCCAAGGAATTGGGTTCCAATCAATTAAGATTGCCAAGGAGATCAATGAATGCATTGATTGTGGAAGAGATGAAAATGAATTTGATCCGAAGAATTATACATCTCCTAAACCCAATGATTCCCCCATCTCTGATCTACCCATTCTACTTACATTCTGCTTCTTTAATTTCATGTTAAATCCCCATTCCCTTTTAATTTCTTTAAATTTAAGTTCATGTTCTTTATTTCCAATAATTTAATTTTCTGTCATTTAATTTCTTGCAATTTAAGTTTCCCACCAATTTTTACTTTCTGCGATTCCCAATTCAATTCCGATTTTGGTCAACTAGCATAATTCTCCAATTAACACTGCTCAATCTACCAATCCCTGTGGGACTCGACCTCACTCTACAGTGAGTTTTTACTTGACGACAATCCGGTGCACTTGCCGGTAGGAAACTTGTTGAGAGACGGTTTTCAAGCAAATCACTAAGTTAGCATGGGCTTTAAGCAGGTATTTGGTAGAATCAAAATATGAGTTATACTTGGGTGCTCCAGTGTATTTATAGTAGTGTGAGCTGACCTTTCTAGATAAGATAAGTTAGTTATCTTATCTTATCTTTAAGTGAAGTCATCTTATCTTTGAGGGGAACCGCCTTTGTCTTTCTAGGCCTTAGCTGCCTTTAGATTGGGCTGTGTCCCTTTGTTTGGGCCTGCTTGGGCTTCTTATGTCAACTTCGCCGAGCTCTTTGTGAAGAGGTCGGTAATGGGCCAACTAATAAACCCCAATTTTGTGGTTTATCTTGTGCTTATTTTGGGGAATTTTATCACCTTTTTCCAGATTTATTCAATGAAATAGCATGGTTTTGTAATTCTCCCTTGAATTGTGCTTAAATGTGAAAACATGTTTTTTAGCCCCTAAAATTGGTGATTTTAATTCACTTTAATTCCATTTGATACCTTGATATATTTTTTGAGTGATTTCATGTTCATAAGGCAAGTATTGGATAGAAGAAGTGAGGAGAAAAGCATGCAAAGTGGGAGAACTCATGAAGAAATGAAGGAACCGTAAAGCTGTCAAGCCTGACCTCTTCGCACTCAATCGACCATAACTTGAGCTACAGAGGTCCAAATGAGGCGGTTCCAGTTGCGTTGGAAAGCTAACATCCAGGGCTTCAAAATGATATAAAATTTGCTATATGTTGCTTTGCGTTCAGGGGCGCGCACGCGCCATGTATGCGTGCGCGCCGATTTTGCCCGTGGGTCCACTTTAATGAAATCGCCCCCAGCGATTTTGCAGCTCATTTTAGACCCAATCCAACCCATTTCTGATGCTATTGAATCCAAGGATTGAAGGGAGAATAAACCAAGTAGTCATAGTTTAGTTTTCATCATGTTTTAGGGTAGAATTCTAGAGAGAGAGGCTCTCTCTTCTCTCTAGATTTTAGGGTAGTTTAGGTTTAATTTTCTTAAATCTAACTTTTAATTCTTGTTTTAATTTAGTTTCTCCTTTTAATTTCTTGTTGCTACTACTCTATTCTTCTTAGTTCTCTTGTCAATTTTACTTTTATGTCTTTTTTTTTATGTTCATGAACCCTTTGTTGGATTTGGATCTTTTCTTTAATGAAATTTAATGTTTGATGATCTTTTAATTGTTGATTTGAGTTGTGAATTTACTTTTCTTGCAATTAGTAGTTGGTAGATTTATTATTCTTGCACTTTTACCATGCTTTCCTTGTATGCCTTCCAAGTGTTTGATAAAATGCTTGGAAGGATGTTAGAGTAGATTTTGAGCATTCTTGGCTTGGAAAGAGTAATTGGGCAATCTTGAGTCATGAAAACCCAACTTATGTTGGTGATCTAGAGTTGTTAGCTAATATTGTTTCCATTGACGCTAATCTTTTGCTAATTCAATTAGTAAGTTGATTAGGACTTTTGGATTGAGAGTAGCTAGTCTTGTTAGACTTTCTCTCATGGAAGATAATATTATACCTTCTTCCAATGTTGGAGATGATGTAATAAGATAAATTCTTGTTATCATTGTGGTATGATTGATTAGTCTTGTTTGACTTTCTCCCTATTTGTTGGAGTTGACTAAATAAGATGAATTAATCATTGCATGACTAGGATAGAAAGCCTCTGATCTCAATCTTTGCCATGAATGTCTCTCTCTTTATTACTTGTTTTCTTTAGTTATTTGCTTGATTTACTTTCTTTGTCATTTACTTTCTTGCCCCTTATCAATCAAAACCCCCCTTGATCTTCATAGCCAATAATTAGACACTTCATTGCAATTCCTTGTGAGAGGACCCGGAGTCTAAATACTCCGGTTAATTCTTATTTGGGATTTGTACATGTGACAAAACCATAATTTAATTTGATGCGACAGTTGTTTGTTAGTTTGGAGCTCTGCTTACAACGAAATTCTTATTTCTACAAGAGAGAATCTAGACCGACAACGATTTTTGCTATCAAATTAATGGCACCGTTGCCGAGGAGTTTCAATGGTGTTATGTTATTGGCTATTGTATATATGTTAATATGCTTCTTTGCTAGTTTTTGCTTGTTTTAGGAGTTAGTTTTTATTAGTTCTTACTAGTTTTATTTTTATTTTCATATGCTATTATGAATTCTCACACCTTTGGCTATGAGGTTGGCTCAAATTATGTTGTAGGGAATGAGAACTATAATGACAATATGTATCAAGGATGGAACAATCAAAGCTGGGAGGAGCCTCAAAGGATTGATCACCCTTCTTGGCAACAACCCCCTCCGAATTCTTATGGGTATAACTCTCATCCTAATGCATATCAATCTGATGGATGTGGTGACCCTTATTGTGATTGTCAACAACCACCACCATATGCCTATGAACCACCCCCTCAACATGACTTTGAACCACCTTACTCACAAGCCCCCTACCACCAAACACCCCCATATGACCCCAACCCTTATCCACCCTACCAACCACCTTATGAGCCATATGAACCATACATAGAACCACCACAATTCCAACACAATTACTCTCAAGAACCACCTCAATATACGCCAACTCCATATCCTTACCAAAATGAACCACCTTCCAAATATAATGCCTTCCCCTCAAACAATGAACCTTCCCTTCCACCATCACCTCCCAATGATGCCCCCACGCATGAATTGAGAGATCTTGAATCTCATATCTTAAGACGACAAGAGGAGGATGAAAAGAAGTTTAAAGATCTAGGAGCCAAGATGGCTATGCTAGTGGAAGCCGTTAGCAATATGGCCTCCTCCCGACTAAGCCTAAGCAACCAAGGCACTTCCATTGATGAATGTGGAGAAGCAACCAAGAAGCATAGTGAGGGAGTGAGTTTAGAGCTTCAAGGTGAAGAAGAGGAGTTGAAGAAAGAATTGCCACAAGGGGAAGAAGTTAAGACAATTGAGCCGAAAGAAGTGGTTGAAACCTTTGAAGAGGTTGACCAAGAGATGGATTCAATCATTGAAGAATTCTTATGTATAATTTAATCCTCTCCAATTGAGTTTGACATAGAGGGTAAGGAAGAAGATACCTCACCTCCGATGCCCTTGGTAAGCAATGAAGAAGAGATTGAATTAGAAGGAAGCTACCAAGAGGAAGAGGTTGAGATTGAAGAAGCTTGTGAAGAGGTGGAACTAATCAAAGAAGAGCACAAGGGAGTGGAACTTGCAAGACCATTGGAGACATCCCTTCCTAAGTCACCATCCAATACAACATTCAAGTGGGTAAAATTTCTATCCCTAAGCTTCACTTTCCCACTTGAATATGGTTTGATTGAAAATGATGGTCAACTTAGAGCTCTTTGTGAAATTAAGAGTAGGAGAGAGTTGTGTAGTGGTTGGAAGCATCATTCTAGGTTCATTATGGTTGCTTGATCAAAGTTTAATTGCAAGGTTTGGTGTGGAGCTAAATTGTATGGGTCTAGGAAGTTGTTTGGAGGCTTCTTTGAGAATTCCAAAGCTAAACCACCCAATTGGAATCATGATGATCAATTTGAAGATCGGTGTCAAAACAAAGTGTGGGATCCCGGATTGGACAAGGAGAATCAAATTTGGGAGCTCATGGTTTGTGAAGAACTCCATCAAAACTGGAAGACATTAAAATTGAAGAATGGAGCTTATTGGAGACTCAAGCATTGGTGGATGTTCAAGGATAGCTTCAAGCACAAGCCACCTTAAGAGGAGCTCCCCATAAGTCCAACTTAAGGACAATAAACAAAAGTGCTAGGTGGAAGACACCCCACCATGGTAAATTCTTTTCATTTTTCCCTTTGTACATATTGGTAATTAGTTTAATTTCATGTTTTGTTGAGTTTGTTGAGTTTATTTGGTAGTATAATATGTTAAATAAGGTTTTATGGTGTTTTGGTAGCTGTTTGGAGGTTTGGAATGCTTGGTTTGGTGCAAGAACTTGGAAAAATTTTGAAAAACAGAGCACCAACCCGCGCGTGCGTGCACCTGACGCGTACGCGCGCCTCAAGCATTTTCGACCATCCACGCGGACGCGCCATGTACACGGACGCGTGGATGCAAAAATCTCACCCCTCCATACATTGACCCGAGAGTTACGCCTACACTGCGCTAGCACCATGCCTGAGGCACAAAACCACCCGCGCGTGCGCGCACCACGCGTACGCGTCCTTGAAGCTAATCGCGCAATGTGCGCGGACGCACGCTGTGCGCGTGCGCGCCGATAGCGCCACCTGCCCTCCTGGTACATGTTCCAGAGAGTTATGCCCAGTTTGTGCCTATTCTGTGCCTGCAACCCACGCGTGCACGCACCTGGCGCATACGCGTCCTTTGGCCAAACTGTGCATCGACGCGGAAGCGTGCATGACGCGTCCGCGCCGGTAAAAAAAAAATTTCTTTTCTTCCATTTTCTTTTATTGCATTTGCTTATTTTCATTCATTGCATTTTAATTCTATTTTATAGCTTGTTCTTATCTTCTTTTCTAAGTTTCTTATTTTAATAATGGTGTTGAATTCTCCTACTCAATTGTTGAGAATTTCTTGGTTAATCTTGGTGCTTCTTGATTTGTTTGATATTGTTGGGTAATGAAACCTTTAAATCAATGCTTGATCTTGTATAACTCTTATATTCTTTGTGCATTGATATGAGCTCACATGTCTTTCATGACCCATTCTTTTTAGTTGAACTTGATGCTTTTGAGTGCTCTTCATGCTTTAACTTTGTTCTTGCATCAAGTATTAGTTAATATGCTTTGCTTGAATTGCTTTCTCACTCACATGTTGGAGCTACCATGTATTTGAGATCATACTTTATTTGGCATTAGCCCCGCCTATGTTCTAATTGCTTTCATATCTTTGTTGTAGGCTTAATTTTCTTTCTTTTTCTTTCCTTTAGGTTGGCCACCAAGAAGGAAAGAAATGGAAAAGCTTCTAAATGGGGCAACAAACAAGTTCACCCGCACAACCTTTTGAAGAAACTCATCAATTGTAGCAACCCGTCCACCTTACTCTTCTTTGCATGCACCGAGGACGGTGCAAATTTCTAAGTGTGGGGAGGTCGTCCGACCGATCTCCATGGGTAACAATTTCGTTTTCAACACCAATTCTTGATTTCCTTTGTTAGTTAGTTGTTGCATTGCATAATAGGGTGCATGTTAATTATAATTTGTATATATTCTATCATTTCTTTTTATGTTAGGACTACTTGGTTAGGGTGATGATTTCTTCTCCAAGAAACTGTTTTTAGGGCACCCTAACCAATTTGAAAAATTTTTCTTGTTGAACTTGCTTGAAGAATTTATTTTGGAACATGGTTTTTGAGTTAAGAACACAAGCATGTGAGTTTTGAGGCCCAATTGTTTTGGTTACATCATATAACCACTTATTTTCATTCTTGTGTGCATTATTCTCTTTCTATAATTGTAATCTTTGATTTTCTTTGATTCTTTTATGTTCCATTATTTGTGTATTCATACATTTATATGATTGGGACCATCATTTCATTTAGCTCATTTACCCAAAATGGCCCCTACCTTTCATCATCAACCATTATTAGCCAATTTTGAGCCGATTTTAATCCCTTTTTGTTCTTAATTATAGCACATCATTACCCCTAAGTGAAAAATAAATAAATGTCCTTAATTTGGATCTTTGATTAGCTTAGGCTAGTGAGAGTGTGTGTATCATTTGGGTATGGGAAACTTGGGACATTGGTTGAGGTAAAAGTGTAATTTTTATTTTTTGCTAAAAATATTGGGAATTGAGTACATATTCATGCACTATATGTAAAACCATATGCATTGATACAT